>NC_056748.1:787268850-787418850 GCF_019279795.1 Protopterus annectens | reverse complement strand
AGGAAAGCTATTCGGTTGAGAAGCAAAGTTATCCTCATTGTCCCGTTCTGGCCTCGTCAAGTATGGTTTCCCTTCCTCTGACCTCATCTGCTAGAACCTCCTTGGATCCTAGACACTCGTCAGGACCTCATATCTCACCCAGAAGGGCTGACTCCCCCGAATCTGTCCACTCTTAAGCTGATGGCTTGGTTTCTCCACTTCCATTAGTTGCCAGGCAGGAAAACCTCTCTTCATCCGTCCGTGATATTATCTTGACCTCTCATAAACCATTCACCGGGAAACTTTACAGGGACAAATGGAAAAGATTCTCTTATTTGGTCACATAATCAGAAGCTAGATCCATTCTCAGTCCTCGTAGCCACTATTCTTCATTACCTGACTGAACTGTTTGACAGTGGGGCATCAGCTTCCACCATTCGAGTCCATTTAGTAGCTGTTTCCAACTTCCATAGTGGTTCAGATGGAGTCCCGCTTATTTCCTCTCGCCTATGCAAGACTTTCCTAAAGGGTATTTTCCACAGCAGGCCTCCCATCAGGCAGCCAGTGGAGGCATTGAATCTCTCCTGTGTTCTGCAGTTTCTTTCTCTGCCCCCTTTTGAGCCTGCTTTGACATGTGATCTAAAATTCCTGTCATGGAAATCCTTATTTCTGGTGGCTATCACCTCAGCCAGATGAATTTCTGAAGTGCAAGCATTATGTATCAAGAGCCCTTATCTGATCTTTCATAAAGACAGAGTATCACTTCGTACTAACCCATCCTTTCTCCCCAAAGTGGTTTCTGATTTTTTGATTAACCAGTCCATTGAGCTCCCTGTATTCTTCCCAAATTATTCAAATAAGGGAGAATACCGCCTACATTCCTTGGATGTTCATAGACAATTACGTTTCTATCTGGACAGAACTAAATCCTTTTGCAAGTCGGAGCAGCTTTTCATTTCCTTTGCGGGTCCTAGAATTGGAGGTGTAGTATCGAAAGTTACTTTGTCTAAATGGCTAAGGGATTGTATTGCCTTTTCATATTTGCTTACAGATGGATCTAAGCCTGGCCAAATCAAAGCTCACTCAACTAGGGCTATTGCAGCTTTGGTTGCCTTCCACTCTAGGGCCTCCATGGATGACATTTGTGCAGCTGCCATTTGGGCTAAGCCCCATACCTTTATCAAACATTACAAATTGGATCTGATCTCCAGGGGAAGAGTGTCCTTTGGTTCAATGGTTCTCAGGAATGTTCTTCCATAAGGGCCACCCAGGTTCTCTGAGTAGCTGGGGACTCTGTCCCATCAGTGATGAATAGGAAGAAGGCTAACAACTTCAGATAAAGAAGTTATGTCTTACCATAACATTCCATCTGAGTTGTTGATCTTCCAGTCATCACACCCTCCCACCGACCCCCTCCAAAGGTTCCTGGCAGATCTTCTGGGTCTTTGTGGTGTCTTAGGGTTTCTGCGCAGAGATGGCCTCTAACTTGTTGTTTCTTCTGTATATATATATATATATATATATATATATATATATATATATTGCATGCAAACTCGATCTGAGGTAACTGAGTGAAGGGAATTGTGGGTAGCAGCTTAGCTCGAGAGTTTTTGGTGCACGCAAGCTTGGCATAAGGCTGACTCAGTTCCAAGGGCTCAGAACCGAACCTATCAGTGATGACTGGAAGAAGATCAACAACTCAGATGGAACGTTATGGTAAGACATAACTTCTTTTTTCCTTGCATTGTAATCAAAGTAAGGGAAAGCCCAGCTACTTTTTTTAAACTTAACTTCTCACATACTTTGCAGAGAAGTTTGTCTCCACCTGAAAGACATATCAGAGATACAGTTAAATCTGTAGTTTACCATGTCAGGTACTGCTGTCGGTCTTAGAATGGCAATTAGTCCTCCCAATGTCAGGAACACAACAGCTGATATAAAAAAAAGACAGAAAGCTCTGGAAGTGTTTTCCACTGTTTTTATTGCAGAGGGGAGGAGAACTTAACACTCCCCTTTTATAGCAAAACAAAGCAATTAGATCAGTCAGGGGTTTAAAGGCAATTGTCAACTCTTCTGACAAATTTACATAAGCAGCAACACAGTATTGAAATGCTAAACTTTAAATGTTATTTATAATAGTTTATAGATTAAGATAACTTAAATGTAGTATCAAAGATTTCTGTGACATTTAGAGAAAAGTCAGAAAATATTTTTTCTTGTAAAGTATCAATGCATTTACCATTTTCAAGCTGCCCTCCACAAACCCCCACCCCCTCCCCCCACACACCACACACACCATACACACCACACACACATAGGCCAGACCTGCAGAAAGAGAGTCAGGTGTCAATCCTATCAACTAGGTGCACTGATCTTCTTCTTCTTTTGGCTTTTCCCTGTTACGGGTCGCCACAGCGGAACTCCGGTCCGCTAATGATTGGCAGTAGATTTTTATGGTGCCGAGGTGCCAGTCCAATGCCCAACCTTCAATGAAGGCACGCCCATTCACACATGTCTTTTGAATGCCACTCGACTGCGGGGAGGAAATGCAGACTCCCAGAAGGCGCTCCAACCGAGAATCAAACGAGAGAATACTGTTCATAAAAATATCTTAAAGGTCTGTTTATGCTTTTATTTTGCATTCTTCTAGGGTGGATGCATATCTGGTACATGCAGATCCATTGTAAGAGATTGCCACTGACTTTGAGTCAGTCCTTACATTGTTAGAGTGCACCCATAATACAGCTGAATTTACTTTAACATATATTTGCTATGTGCCCTTGCATTAAAAACACTAAGAAAAGGAAATCAGAAGTACTCAACTGTGTTTAAATGCATACACACACACACGCACACACACACACACACACACACACACACACACACACACACACACACACACACACACACACACACACACACACTCATATGCTTTTGTACACTTAGGTTCATAGTTCCCCGTGCCTATGTTGAGTAGAGCCACTGGAGTTATCCCCAGGGTAACTTTTCTATTTCCCATCCACTCATCAATATTTCTCTTGAAGAGGGTCAGCAAGGTGCTCTGCTTGACATGTATGGGAAGTAGCATGGGCAGTCTCTGGGTTATGAACCTGTCCCTCCAGTATGTTCTGTTGATTGTGGTAATGAGGTTGAGGTCTCTGGATCATGTGGTACAGAGGGAAAGGGATTTCCTTATATGTAGCATTTCTAACAGAGCTGGGTCAGACATGGCTTTGTAAGTCAAGCAGAGATCGCCTCTAAGTAGGCGATATGAGACAGAGAATAGTTGGAGTTTTTTGAGTCTGTCCATATAGGATAAATGTTTAAGGCCTAGGATCCTCTTTGTGAGGTACTTTTGTGGCCTCTCCAGTTGTTGCAGGTGTCTAGTGAGGTACATGCCAAATGGGGCATTGTACTCGATAATTGGCCTAATGAGGGAAGAGTAGAGGGGAGACAGTTTAGCATTTCAATACTGTGTTGCTGCTTATGTAAATTTGTCAGAAGAGTTGACAATTGCCTTTAAACCCCTGACTGATCTAATTGCTTTGTTTTGCTAGTCAAGCCCCCCAGTCAAGGAAATCAAGGTAAAAAACTTCTCTAAAGCCAACTTCACATGCCTCAAGACCGAGGTGGGAAGTTTCAAAGCTCCCAATCAAATGGAAAATGATGTCCCATCTGCAGAATCCTTTACAAGTGCATTCTTTGAGCACCTTCAAGAATGCATGGACCGAGCCATCCCAAGTAAAACCAAGACCAACTCCTCAAAAAAAGAGGAAGCCAGTCTGGTGGACCCCGGCCATAAGTAAACTTTACAACAGAAGGAGGAAACTCCTGCAAGATAGAACAAAATCCCAAAATAAGAAGGCATCTCTGATTAACATCAGTAAAAAACTGCACTCCCTCATTAAATCATTCAAGGCCAACTTCGAAAGAAAAATAGCCAATGACTCTAAGGATAACCACAAGGTCTTCTTTAACTATGTCAAGAGTCTAGGGGCAAACTCTCAGATATGCTCCGAGCTAGTGTATAATGGCCATAAATACACTGAACCAACCGACATTGCCAACATCCTGGCAGACAAGTTCAGTGCAAACTTCACCCCCCCCTCCACCAAAGGGGCTAGCACCCATCCCAGAAGAATGTGGCGCTCCAGATATCTCAGACACACAAGTAAAGACAGCCTTTGCAAAGGCCAAAAACACAGCATCAATGGGACCAGATGCTATCCCAGGTTGTGTCTTACACGAGCTTCAAAATGAACTAACTCCCCCATCTCAAATCACTATTCAAACTCAGCCTGTCTACAGGCTATGTACCAAAAGAATGGCGTACAGCAACAGTTGTACCACTCTACAAAGGTGGTGCCACAACTGACCCTGGGAACTATCTCCCTATAAGCTTGACTAGCTTGGTCTGCAAAGCCATGGAACGCATTATCATGGAGCTCATTAACAGGGACATTGGGAACCTCCAGACACTGGACCCCACCCAGTTCGGCTTTGTTAAAGGCAGATCTTGCCTCTTGAACTTGGTCAACTTCTTCAAAACAGTCACCAAGGCCATAGATGAAGGGAAGGTGGTCCACACAGCATATCTGAACCTCACTAAGGCATTCGACACCATCCCACACTCAGGAATCATAGACAAACTCACCAGCTTAAATATCAACCCCAATGTCACGAGATGGGTTGCCAGTTGGCTCTCAGACAGAACCCACACAGTAAGAGCGGCAGGCGCCATGTCTGACTCTAAACCAGTCATAAGCGGAGTCCCACAAGGCTCAGTCCTGGGACCCCTCCTGTTCGGTATATATTTCTCCGAAGTGCAGGCAAAGGCGGAGGGACTGTGGCTAACCAAGTTCGCAGATGACTGTAAATTGGGTACAATAATTGACTGTCCAGCTGACACAGACATCCTGCAAAAGGGTCTCACAGAGACAAACACCTGGTGTCAAAGTCCCGGCCTCAAGCTAAATGCCAAAAAATGCATAGTAATCCCATTTGGGAAAAACAAAGTATCTACAAACTACCACATAGATGGGAATCCACTAAGTACAGAAGAAGTAATTAGGGACCTGGGTACCCAAGTAGGTAGCATGCTCTCCTTTGATAACCACATAGCCAAAACGGTCAGGAAATCCTTCTATGTGGCACACCTGATCACAAAGGGTTTCTCATCCAGATCCAAGGAGGTGATTGTGCCCCTTTACTCCTCACTCATTAGGCCCATAATAGAGTACAATGCCCTATTTGGGATGTACCTCACTAGACAACTGCAACAACTAGAAAGACCACAGAAGTACCTCACTAAGAGGATTAAGGGCCTTAAACAATTACCCTATGAAGCACGACTAAAAAATCTCCAGCTCTCCTCAGTCACTTACCGTCTGCTCAGAGGTGACCTATGCCTGACCTATAGGGCCATGTCAAACCCTGAGCTAATGGACATGCTTCACCTCAAAAAAACGAGATCCCTCAGAACCACTCATTCTAATGACTTGAACCTATGTACAACAATAAACAGGACATGCTGGAGGGATAGATTCCTGTCCCAGCGACTCCCCTCACTCTGAAATAGAATCCCAATCCATATTCGACAGAGCTCCTCTCTGACCCTCTTCAAGAGAAATCTTGATGAGTGGATGGATAATCGTAAGTTCTACCCTGGGATCACTTCAGGAGCCCTGTTGACAGAGGCCCAGGTTACAAATCTAATGGGGAGGCGAAAGCCATCACTCTGTGGCTAGGCTTATAAATGCCCATGGGCAGATAGCCTAGTACTTACCTATGAACCTATGAACAATGACCTCCATCTTCCTAGATACAAAACCTTAAGTAATGAGATGTGCCACATAGAAGGACTTTCTGACCACAGTGGCAATGTGGTGTTCAAAAGAGAGGTTGCTGTCAACTTGTGTTCCCAGATCGCTTATAATGCCTTCTGTGTTCAGTGGACTACCATTGATGTGGTAATTCATGGGAACTGGGTTTTTCCCAAAGAGGATGACAGCAAAATGTTTGGCATTGAGCTTAAGGCGATGGTTCTGACACCAGTCGTTGTTCTCAGTGAGGCCATTCTGTAGGATGTCAACATCACTTGGGGAGTTAATAATAGCTCCCAACTTGTAATCATCTGTGAACTTTGTCAGCCAGAGTCCCTTTGTGTTGGCCTGAACTTCAGAGAAATAGATACCAAACAGGAGAGGACCCAGGACCGAACCCTGTGAGACTCCACTCATGATTAGTCTGCAGTCTGACTTGGAGTCAGCTACTTTCACACTGTGGGCTGTATCTGTGAGCCAGTTTGCAACCCACCTAGTGATATAGGGGTTAATGCCTAGCTTAGTGAGTTTTTCTATGATTCCTGAGTGGGGAGTGGTATCAGAGGCCTTGGCCAGATCAAGGTAGGGTGTATGAACCACCTTGCCTTCATCCACAGCTCTGGTGACCGACTCAAAGAAGTCGACCAAGTTGAGCAGGCATGATCTACCCTCCTCAAAACCAAACTGTGTGGGATCCAGAGTTTGGAGATTTCCTATATCCTTGTTTATTAGGTCCATGGTGATGTGTTCCATAGCTTTGCATATCAGACTCATTAGGCTAATGGGGCAATAGTTCCTAGGGTCTGTAGTCACACCTCCTTTGTGGAGAGGGATGACTGTAGCAGTGCACCATTTGGTAGGGATAAAGCCTGAGGTGAGGCTGTGATTGAATAGGGCACACAGGTGAGGTGCCAGTTCACTCTGTAGTTCATGTAGAATACAGCCAGGGATATTGCCAGGTCCCATAGAAGCCGTATTCTTGGCCTTGGACAGGGCTGTTTTAACCTGTGCAGCAGTAATACTGGGTGCCTGGCAATCTACTGGTATACTGATTGGTCCTTTTGGGGGGGGGGGGTAAAGTTGGCACTGAACATTTCGGCCAGTATATTGGCAATATCTGTTGGCTCTGTATAGGAGGTACCATTGTGCAGTAGTTCAGAGCAAATCTGGGTATTGCCATGGAGATTTTTTACATAACTATAGAAGGCCTTGTGGTTGTCTTTAGTATCTGCTGCAATTCTGTTTTCATAGCTAGCTTTAGAGGATTTGATGACAGATCTCAACTTTTTGTTGAGGCTGATAAGGGAGTTTTTCCAGTCTTGGGACTTCACATTATTCCACATCAGTTTCCTCCTCCTGCTGTAGAGTTTCTTTATGGAAGGGGACCACCATATTGGCTTCCTTTTTTTGAAGGAGAGTGTCCTAGTTCTATTGGGTATGGCGAGATCCATGCATTTTTGTATGTGTTCGTACAGTGCATTGCTGTACGATTCAGCATTCATGCAACTATTCTCCATTTGCATTGGTGCCGTGAAGTTAGCCACATCTGTTTTTAGGAGCCCAAAGTTAACTCTGGAGTAGTTTTTTATGGTGGTTACCTTTGCGGGGGGATGTGGATTTCCAAGGTAATTAGTTTGCAGTCAGATCTATCCAGGGAGGAGTTGACTACTGGTGTAGAGCAACGGTTGCTCATGTTTAGTAATGATCAGGTCAAGGATGTTGCTACCTCTAGTGGTCTAGAATGAGCTGGTCTAGGGCATTGGAATTAATGAATTTCAGGAAATGTTGGGCAAGTGTATTGGCACATGAGTAGTTTTCCCAATTAATGGAGGGGTAGTTGAAGTCGCCTAATATGAGAGTGTTAATATTCCCTAATATTCTCCAGGGGGCTTAAGAACATGGAGTGTGAGTCTTGGGACATGATTGGGGACCTGTAGCAGGCTACGACCTGAATTGCTGTCTTACCTAATGTTTGCTGCACCTGAAGTGTCTGTGATGCATTATGTTGGGCTACCAGTCTGGAGGTATGTGCATCCTTTATGAATATGGAAACACCACCACCTTTGGAGCTTCGGTCCAAGTTCTGGAGCCGAAAGGTGTGGAATGAGTTATAGCCTGATAGTGCAGGAATGCTTTCTGCTGCCTTGAACCAGGTCTCTGTTACAGCACAAATGTCGATGTTTTCCATTTTAAGGAGTGCTTTGAGTGAGTGCATTTTGAGATTTAGACTTCTAGCATTGAACAGCATGACCCTCAGATTGCATTTGTTTGTAGTTGTTATAGTGGTAATTTGGTCTTTGGAACACCACCTAAAAAAGGTTCTATAGGGGTGGCAAGAGCCTTGGCCAGTATCTGGAAGCCCAGGGGTGATAGATGCAGGCCATCTCTGGCAAAGCATTGAGGTGCGTCAGTCATATAATCCCAGGCAGACAGATGCTGAATCTCCTTAGAATGACACCAGAAACTTAGCCAGTTGTTGAAATCAGTCATTTTCTGCTTGTACTTTGGTATCATTCTGGGTGATGGTAGGATGCTGTTCAGGGCTAGGGTCATAACCGCCTGGGCTACATAATCCGAGAGCTCTTCCATGTCTCTTTTCATGTAGTCCAGGGAGGTACGTCTCAGGTCATTCACACCCACATGTACAATGACAGAGTCATGTTTGTACCTGTTGTTCAGGGACCTGAGTGCATGCGTTATGTGATAGATCCTGGCACCTGACAGGCAACTGACTGTTACTTTCTCCTTATTCATCCTAGTGAGTGGGACATCAGTGGGCATCACTATCGAGTCACCTATGACTAGTGTGTTGGAATACTGTTTTGCCTTAGGGGCTTTGGTTGAGTGGCACACTGTTTAGGAGAGTTATGTGTCTCGTGATTAGTGTTGTGTTGTGGTGGTTGAGTGCATTTCTGCCTTGGAGGTCTCTGCTGTTTGGGTAGATTTTTATTGAGAGCCTTCATGAAGGTGGGTGTGTGGTTTGTGTTTTTGTGTGAAGGCAGTGCTGGCGTGTGTTCTGGAGGGCTATGTGTTCCATGTGTTGTGATGCAAGTGTTGACCTTCTTGTCTTGACCAGCTATTCCGGTCTTGGCTGGAGGGTGCGTGGCTTCCAATTTGGATATATAAGTACATCTTTCACAAGTCTGAGTGTTGCAAGGTAAGAGGAGAGGGTTGTTGGTGTACATGAGGCAGTTGCTACATTGCCTCAGCATGCCCAAGTTCACCAGGTTAATAGGAGAAAGCACAGGGAACTGACCTTTAGACATGCCTGGAGGGGTGGGCATTAATAATAAGTGCTGGATCTGTTTTCTTGTAGAATGTTTAGTGCTGGTAGCACTTTTGTGTGCTACAATAATTGGTACAAGAAGTCTGGTAAAGTGTTAGGCTAATAAGCTAGTAAAACTGCAGGAGAGGAGAGAACTAGCAGATCTAAGGGAAAATTGAAGAGCAGACTTTGGCACCGCTCAGAAGCTTACAAACAGGCCTGGATATAGCAAGTCTGTATCTGGACTAGACTAGTTACAGAAAAGGCAAGAAACAAGCATAAACAGGGTCTTTTAAAACAGAAAGTTGAGAGAGATGGAAAAACTGCCCAAACTGCCAATAAACTACAATTTCTTGGCCAGAAACCACTCCTCTTGTGGTAGATAGGCTACCTAGTGCTTACCACTCCCACTGATAAGCTAGAATGCTTCCCTCCAATACAGAAAAGCTTAGGGGTCTCAGAAGATTACATACAGTCCTGGATACAGCAAATATGTATCTGGACTAGACTAGTTACAGGAAAGGCGGGAAAAGCGCAAATGCAGGCTTTTAAACCAGAAAGTTGAAAGAGATGGAAAAACTGCCCAAACAACCAGTAAACTACAATTTCTAGGCCAAGACCACTCCGGTTGTGGTAGATAGGCTGCCTAGTGCTTACCCCTCCCACTAACAAGCTAGATGGCTTCCCCTCCAACACAGAAAGGCTTGGGGGGCTAAGAAGCTTACAGTCTTGGATACAGCAAATCAGTATCCGGACTAGACTAGTTACAGGAAAAGCGGGAAACAAGCTCAAACACAGGCTTTTAAATCAGAAAATAGTAATTTATACACATATACAGAAACACATACACATACAATATGTGTGTGTGTGTGTGTGCATACAATGAATTATTTATAATAATCAACATAGTATAGTTAAGCATTATTAATTTATACATTCTAGTAAATGTTGCTCAATGATTTACTTGGTCACTGTCACACACTGGCTATGTGTTGCACATGCAGTCTTATAGGTTCATAGGTTCCTAGATTAGTACTAAGCTAACTGCCATTGTGAGCTATTTTAAGCCTAGCTAATTATCCCTTGTGAGACTCAAACCCTGCACCTTGTGTTTGTAAGGCAAACACCTTAATCATTAGGCCACCCTGCCAACCCTAGGTCATTCTCTTTATGTCAGTATTTTTTTCTTTGTATTGCTAAGTGCATTTAATAATTGTTGTTTTTTTTTTGCCAATGTAGCCTAAGTTGTGGCTGAAAACGGTCCTGGGACCAGTTCACTTTCCTGGTTACCAAAGTATAAAAAAATATGAAGTAGAAAAAAAAGAGATTAACATGAGAGAAATAATTGAGGAACTAGTAAAGCAGATTTTAAGTCTGCATCATTCATGAGAGAGAAAAAATATCCCACTGAAGACATTGGGAAGTAGCAGACAGACTTTACTACTTGTCACTTGTAATGTACAGCAAAGATTATTTACTCCAGTGAGAGTTTTCACACCTCAGCATGAGAGTGTGGGGAGTGTTTGCCAAACCTTTTTGGACTACAAAAGACTACTCTTACAAAAAACAGTTATTTATCTATTTACTTTTGCTGCAAGTAGCTAACAACTAATGTTAAGTTGTCAATCTCGCCTTCATTCTTGCTGGATGGGTTCGGAGCCAATCCTCGGCTCCGACTCGGCACTTGCTAAGCTCGAGAGCTAATTTTACCAGCTCGAGGCAACCCTATATCCCATGATGCAAGGCGGAGACTACCCAGATCTCGTTTGCCGTGTCGCTAACGAGGTGCCTTCTTTTACCAGCTCTAGGTAAGTGAATAGTTTTGAGACTTTTTGTCTACCCCCCTTTAAATTTATATATATAATTGTTTTTTGTTAACTTTAATGACTTACTTTAACCCTATTCCTGTCAGTGTTCCCTTTTTTTCGAGTATTTTATTCCCTTTCCCTAGCTTAGGCCTTCCCCTCCCTAAATTTTTTCCTGTCAGGGATTGTTTGTGTATGACTGTGTGTTATCCCTGTTTATTTTAAATTGTTGGATTGAGTGTGTTTGTGTGTGTGTTACTGTATTGTTTCCTCGACACAGTTATGTCGTAGGACACTAAGGTCTCAGGCTTCAAGAAGTGTGACTCATGCTGTCAGAAGATGTCTCTGACAGACGATCACACTTCTTGTGTTTATTGCCTGGGACCTTTGCACCTGCAGGACTCTTGTGCTATCTGTCATGCCTTCAGCCCAAGAGTCCTGCAGGAGCGAAGAAATAAGCTGATATTAAGGGGCTTATTAAAGCCCGAGAGCTCCCCGACTAAGTCGGCACCGGGGAAGCCCTCGAAACCTGTTAAGCCTTTGGCTGAGACTTACAAGCCGTCGGCTTCGGGTTCACCCTCACCAGGGTCGAGATCGGCTCCGGCCGGAGCCGATCCTTCCACCTTACCAGTCTCAGTATCGGCTCCATCCGGTGCCGATACTGCCCAATCCAGACATTCAGTGTCGGCTCCGGCTGGAGCCGACGTATCTTCAGCTCCATCGATCTCAAAAAAGAGATCTCGATCCCCTTCAGTGGAATCCATATGTTCGGCTCCGAGATCACCCTTGCTCTCGGAGCGGAGCCATCGGAGCCGTTCTTCTCGGTCGTCCAGGCTGTCTGATCATGACCTCAAGAGAGTGATGAGTAGACTATTAAAGTCTCAGGCATTGGCCCAAATACTCCATAGCCCATCTCAACAGATGGTAGCTATTTCACATCCACCAAACATTCCTCCTTCGACTCTCTTACAGAGCTCGGAGCCGGAGCTCCTCAGAACCGGCACCGTTGTAGCTTCGGAGCCGATACCACCCCTTTCGGCTCCGTCATCCTCTGCTCCGATTTCCTCCTTGAGACCTTCATTGGAGGGATCCAGGCATCTGGTCTCCCTCGTCGGCTCCGAGGGGGCGAGTGGCATCGGACCCTTGTCCGACCCCATTCTCCCTCTCGGAGCTTCGGCGTTGGTGAGCTCGGCCCCAACATCTGCCTCGGAGCCTTCCCTCTTGGTGAGGCCTGGGGTTCCTATCTCTTCGGAGCGGGAACTTTCTGGTCTCTCTGACGTGGGAGCCTTCGAGGTGATGAGGAGTGTACTAGCCCCTGGGCTTAGTCAACGGACAGTTCCATCAGCTCCTCCCACTACAGTCCCTGCTGACGTCTCTTCTCACTCTCTTGCTCCCGGACCCAGAGATCCAACGCCTCAGGTTTCCCCATTGGGAATATCTTCCTCTTCCGAGGCTTCTCCTGATCCATCAGGTGAACCCCTGCGTAAGAGGACATGTAAGAGGAAACATCTAGACTCCCCTGAGTCTACTACATCAGATACTGACCTGGTTGAGTCAGAGGGATCCCCAAGGTCCTCCTCTGAGGATGTCTCATTCTCAGACAGCCTTGAACTCCTTAAGCAGAGGGGGAACTGGCCCTCCCTTAATCCTTCGAGGACAAGTCAGTATACCTGGAGGCGTTCGGATCTCGACCCTCCACCTCCTGGGTGTCTCCGCCTTTCGACCCTCTTATGGAGGTAGTGGCTCGGAAGGTGTGGATGGCTCGATTCGTGGAACCTATCCCTAGGAGGCCTTCAAAATTTATTACGGCCCCACAAGATAGACAATATTTAACAAAGGGTGTCCCAGTTGATGCCATGGTGGTGGCTGCTGCCACCAAGAAGGAACTAGCTGATCCTTCAGTACCTGTCCATCCTCCTAACAAGGATTCTAGGACTATGGACAGGTACGGCAAGCGGATTTTTTCTTCAGCGACTTTTGCCATGAGATCGCTGAACTACTTATGCCATTTCACCCGCCTTCAAAGAGATGTTCTTAAAGAGTTGGGAGAAGTTTTACAGGATCCGTCAGCTGCTGGGTCTCAGGATAAGATTAGCTCACAGCTAGGAATCCTTAACTCCATTGTTAACTCCTCCATGCGGCTCATTTCTTATGCAGCCGATGGAGCGAGTAGGGCTGCAGGCACAGGAGTGGCTTTAAGGCGTCAGTCCTGGATGCGGCTTTGTAATTTTGCAGACCCCTTCAAGGCGTCCTTCACAAACTCCCCCTTTGATGGGTCAACCTTGTTCGGACCTCAAGTGAAAGACACTTTGACTAGATGCGAACAAGATGGCAAGACTCTTTCTGCCGTAGGAGTCCGTTTCTCCACCCCTTCAAGACCTTACCCCAAAGGACAGAAGGGAAGGAAAATGTGGTTCCGCAAATCTCAAGGAGTCACGCCTGATGCACGAAGTCAGTTTACCCCCAGAGGCAGAGGGGGTAACAATAATAGACACCACCCTAGGGGCAGAGGTGGTCCGCAGAATCAGGGTGGCAGAGAGCCTCTTTCTGACAAACCCTTCCAGCATCCCTGAGATGTTGCCCGATTGTCCGCCTTCGGAGGCAGTCAGGGGAAAATTATCGCTGTACCCAATAGCCTGGCTTTCCCTTTCTCAAGACAAATGGATACAGTCAATTATATCCGAGGGTTACAAAATTCCCTTTATTCAAACCCCAATTCAACAAAAGGGAACCCTTCCAGACGTTCCACCCGGTCTAAGGGAACTAGCAGTACTAGAAATATCAAAACTGCTAGTAAAAAGAGCCATCCAGCCAGTCCCAGTGGACCAAATAGGATCCGGAATCTACTCAAGGTTCTTTTTAGTTCCAAAAAAGACAGGGGATGGAGACCAATATTAGATCTGAGCAAACTCAACAAGTTTTTAAAGAAATCAAGATTCTGGATGGTCATGCTTCAGTCCATTCTGCCCTTTCTGGGCAAGACAATTGGATGTGCTCGATAGATCTTCAGGATGCGTACTACTACATAAAAATTCACAGGGGCTCCAGAAGATTTCTCCGCTTTCGGCTGGGGACCAGTCACTTCCAATTCAGAGCCCTGCCCTTTGGACTCACTACAGCCCCCAGAGTGTTCACCAAATGTATGGCAGTGGTTACGGCTCACCTGAGACGTCAAGGATTCCAGGTGTTTCCATATCTAGATGACTGGCTCCTCACTGCCACCACCAGGCATCAGCTTCTCCAAGCCAGAAATTACACCAGTCACATTTGCAGAGGTCTAGGAATTTCTATAAATTTCGAAAAATCTGCCTTGTCACCTTGTCAGTCTATTACTTTCATAGGCGCAAGATTGGACACCGTACAACTTTCAGCAAAGTTAACAGACCAAAGGATCTTGGACATTCAAAAACACGTCCAGGTGATTCTTCTCAGCAACAAAATTCAGGCCAGATTTGCTCTGAAGGTATTGGGTCTTATGGCGGCCACTATAACACTTCTTCCCCTTGCCCGCTTTTACATGCGTCTTCTACAATGGATGCTATTCACCCAATGGTCTTTTCAACAACTTCCCATGTGTCACGAGATCATAGTAACTCCAACTTGCAAAAGGCATCTGACTTGGTTGATATTGTCCCCTCAAATCCATCAAGGCAGACCTTTTGTTCCTCTTCCCCTGGTTGCCACGGTTACATCGGACGCCTCCCTGATCGGGTGGAGGGGGGGGCATTATCAGGGCAGAATGGTCCATGGCACTTGGCAACCTTTCGTGTACCATCTGCACATAAATGTTCTGGAGATGAGAGTGGTGCTTTTAACGTTGCAAGCCCTCAACGACTCTCTTCCCCTGGGAACTATTGCAGTCCAAACGGACAATATGTCCATAGTGTGGTATATAAACAAACAGGGTGGAACCAAGTCCTATCCACTGTGTCGAGAGGCTCTCAAACTTTGGCAATGGGCAATCTCCTCTCACCAGTTTCTGATAGCACCGCACATCCCTGGGAAATCCAACATCATAGCGGACAGATTGAGCAGAGCTATTCTCATGCCTCACGAGTGGTCTCTCAAACAATCAGTGACGGAAGAGATTTTTCAGAAGTGGGGCCTTCCTTGCTGCGACCTTTTCGCTGCACCTCAAAACAGCAAATGCCCAGACTTCTTCTCTCTCTTCCCCCTTCCAGGCCATCCCCCCAGAGATGCTCTAACCCAAGATTGGCCCCGGGGACTTCTTTATGCTTTTCCCCCTTTTCCGCTGATACCTCAGCTAATTCATAAAGCAACCGCCTTGAGAGCCAAGTTGATTCTCATTGCCCCTTATTGGCCTCGACAGATATGGTTTCCATTCCTACATCATTATCTCTTGGTACAGCCATGGTATCTGGACCCGGTTCCAGATCTTCTGACCCACCAGTCGGGTCAACTGCACCAATCCATACCTTCTCTCAACCTCACTGCTTGGTTGCTCCACTTCCATCCTTAGCCAGGCTTCCTATGATTTCTAATCCTGTACTGGATATCATAGTAGCTTCCCTAAAATCTTCTACCAGAAAGATTTACACTAGTAAATGGCGACTTCCGGGCAAAAGCTAGGAATATAGACCCCTATACTGCTCCAATTCATTCGGTATTGGACTTCCTAGCTGAGATTTTTCATTCAGGATCCTCTTCTTCCACAGTGAAAGTTCAACTGGCAGCCATTTCAAATTTTCATATAGGCCTTTTGGACCACAACATTATGTCACATAAACTTTGCAAGGCATTCCTTCGAGGTATCTTTTTATTGAAACCTCCGATTAGAGACCCCCCACCACAGTGGGATCTAAATTTAATTTTAACATCCTTGATTCTTCCCCCGTTCGAACCTGCAGCTGCCTGTTCTTTGAAATTGCTTTCTTGGAAGACACTTTTTCTAGTTGCCATTACTTCTGCCAGGAGAGTATCTGAGCTTCATGCTCTCTGCATTCGTCCTCCCTATTTAATATTCCACAAAGATAGGGTATCTCTAAGGACTAATCCATTTTTCTTACCAAAAGTGGCATCGCAGATGAACCTAAATCAATCCATTGATCTTCCAGTATTTTTCCCGAATTATTCTGATAGAGCGGAACAAAAGTTACATTGTCTTGATGTTCACCGCCAGCTCAGATATTATCTGGACAAGACTAAAATTTTTAGGAAATCTGATCAACTGTTTCTATCCTACGCAGAGAGCAGGAAAGGCCTTCCAGTTTCCAAGGTAACTTTATCTAGATGGCTGTCTTCTGTGATCACCTACATTTATCAGCTCAAAGGCAAAGAGTTGATTTCTAAGCCAAAAGCCCATTCTACCAGAGCTCTAGCTACATCTACAGCTTTTCAAGCTAGACTTCCAATAGACACTATTTGTGCAGCAGCCACATGGGCCTCTCCTCATACCTTTGTTTCACATTACAAATTAGACTTGGCCTCCAGAGACAGAGGAATTTTGGTTCCACCGTTCTCAAGAGTCTGTTCCATTGAGCCACCCAGGATAGAGGTGCTAGGGACGCGGTCCCATCCAGCAAGAATGAAGGCGAGATTGACAACTTAACATTTAGAAGTTATGTACCTACCATAATGTTCCATGTTAGTTGTCTTCTCTCGCCTTCTTTCTTGCGTCCCGCCCTCCATCCCACTAGCCTGGTCAGACCGGGAAGATTATGCATCTTCTATTAAGAGGTTATTCCCCTTTTCTAGCTGTTCAACTTCTAGTGTCACTAGATTAGCTTGATCCTTTCTAGAGGGTTATGATGTTATTTAGTATTGTTATTTTTCTTCCTCCTCTTCAGTTGGAAGAAAATATTATTTCTTTAGCTACCAAACGAGATCTGGGTAGTATCCGCCTTGCATCATGGGATATAGGGTTGCCTCGAGCTGGTAAAATTAGCTTTCGAGCTTAGCAAGTGCCGAGTCGGAGCCGAGGATCCGAACCCATCCAGCAAGAAAGAAGGCGAGAGAAGACAACTAACATGGAACGTTATGGTAGGTACATAACTTCTAATTTATAGCGTAGAACAAGCTCTGACATACACATAGAAATGAGGCTCAGTCAGGTAAACATAGAAAGAAGAAGCTCTGTTACAGAAGGTGTCTTTAGATGACAGTGCTTCACAGTCCTGCCATTCAGTCTTAATGGCATGAGAAAACAGCACCACTTCCTTATGTCTAGCATGAGTCATATAACAAGGACTTGAAATGTATTCTGGGATGAACGAATCAAAGTAGTAAAACAAGATCACGTTACCAAGGCAGGCCCCATCATCTGCCTTTTTCAGAGAAACACATTAAAATTGTAAAAGAAGCACTTGGAGTGATTTTGAGGCATTAAATTAGCTCAAAAACAAAGCTACAATGAAAAAAAAATGTTTTTGAGTTCTAAGGTGGAGTTTTCCTTTAAGGTAAAATGGAATTCCACACAGCAACTGAGAATGACATCTGGTAACTGCAACCTTTCGGTAGTGAATTGGTTGGGAACAGTTTAGGAAAAGTGATTGGGATTGAGGGGGGGTGGGGTAGCATGTTAAATATGATTCTTCCCAGTTGTTGTAAAATAACTGTAACTAGTTTAGTCCAGATACAGATTCTTAGTTTTAGCACTTGAATTTGCTTATTCGTGATCAGCACTTGTTCAGAACTTGTAAGCAGTAAATAAGCTACAAATTACTACAGCACTCAACCTTCCTCATTACCTAGAGGAAAACAGTTTTGGTACTTACTTTCCTCACTTGCTTAGAGAAAAACAGCTCTTGTACTCACTTTCCTCACTTCTCTAGAGGAAAATAGTTTTTTATTCAGGCATGTCCAAGGGTCAGCTCCCAGTGTTCTCTCCTGTCTGTCTGATGAATCTGGGCATCTTGGGGCAATGTAGAAATTGCCTCATGTACACAGACAACCCTCTCCTCCTACCATCCAACACTACAACCTGTGAGAGATGCACTTATCTAGCCAAACTGGAGGTAAAGCTCTCTCCAATCAAGACTGAACTTGACAGTCAAGAGGAGAACGTAAACACTTGCACCACACCACACTCATCACATAGTCTCACTAAATCTACACCACAAAAATCCACACACAGAAACACAAAAACATTCACGGAGGCTCTCAATAATAATCTGCTCAAGCAACAGAGACCTCCAAAGCAGAAATGCAAGTAACCTCTACCTCCCAACACAACCCAAATGACACATAGCCCACAGACTCAGTGTGCCACTCAACCACAGCCAATAAGGCAAAACAACTTACCCAACACACTAGTCACAGGTGACTCTATAGTCAGGCACACTGATGTCCCACTCACCAGGCTAAACAAGGAGAAGGTTACTGTCAGCTGCCTGTCGGCTGCGAGGATCCACTACATAACCCATGCATTCAGGTCACTCCACAACAAGTACAAATATGATTCTGTCATTGTCCATGTTGGTTTGAACAACCGGAGAAGTACCTCCCTGGACTTCATGAAAAGAGACATGGAAGAGCTCTCCGATCTTGTAGCCCAGGCAGGTATGACCCTAGCCCTGAGTAGCATTCCTCCATGACCCAGAATGATGCCACAGTACAAGGACAAAATGATTGACTTCAACAATTGGCTAAGCTTCTGGTGCCATTCTAAAGGGATCCAGTATCTGTCTGCCTGGGATGACATGGTTGACAGACCATGATGCTTTGCCAGAGATGGCCTGCACCTGTCATCCCTGGGATTCCGGATACTGGCTAAGGTTCTTGCTGCCCTATAGTGCCTTTTTTAGGCAAGGTTCAAATGACAAATTCACCACCATAACAGGAACAGGCAAGCAAAAACTGAGGGTGATGCTACTCAATGCTAGAAGTCTAAATCTCAAAATGTACTCACTCGAGGCACTCCTTAAAATGGAGAACATCGATATCTGTGCAGTGACTGAGACCTGGTTCAAGGCTCCAGAGAGCACCCCTGCAGTACCAGGCTATAACTCATACCACACTTTTCGGCCATGTAACCTGGACTGGAACACCAAAGGCGGAGGTGTGTCCATATTCATTAAGGATATCCACACCTCCAGGCTAGTTGCTCAGCATAATGCAGCCGAGGTTATCCAAGTGCAACTAACTCTGGGCAAAACTGCAATCCAAATTGTAGTTTGCTACAGATCACCCATCATGCCCCAGGATTCCCACTCCTCTTTTCTTGATGTACTGGAAAATATTAGGGTTCAACCAAACACCCTAATAATGGGCGATTTCAGCTACCCCACCATTAACTGGGAAAATTACTCATGTACCAACTCTTTCACTCAACACTTTCTAGAATTCATAAACTCCAATGCCCTGGATCAACTTATCCTCACCCCCACCAGGGGCAACAATATCCTACATCTAGTCATTACCAACATGAGTGACCGGTGTTCCACACCTGAAGTCAACGCCTCATTGGTCCAATCTGACCATAAGCTAATTACCCTAGATATCCACATCCTGCCTCCACCCCCCATTAAGAAAACCATGGTAAAAAATTTCTCCAAAGCCAACTTCATGCTTCTTTAGACAGAAGTGGTGAACTTCATGACACCCATGCAGATGGACAATACAGTTATGACTACTGAATCTTACACAATTGCACTTTATAAGCACTTACATGAGTGCATGGATCATGCTATCCCAAACAGAACCAAGACGCTATCCTCCAAAAAAAGGAAGCCAATCTGGTGGTCCCCTGCCATAAACAAACTGTACAACAGAAGGAAGAAACTGTTGCAAAAGAGAGTAAAATCCCATGAGTGGAGGAGCTCCCTGGTCAGCCTTAGTAAGAAGCTGTGATCCCTGATAAAATCCTCTAAAGCTAGTTATGAAAACAAAATCACCACTGATTCTAAAGACAACCACAAAGCATTTTATAGCTATGTCAAGAATCTCAGTGGTAACACTCAGATCTGCTCTGAGTTACAGCACAATGGCACTAAATATACAGACCCAACTGATATTGCCAACATCCTGGCAGATAGGTTCAGTGCTAGCTTTACCCCCCTCTCACCCCCTAAAGAGCCCATCTCTATACCAGAAGAATGCAAAGTTCCTGTAATCACAGCTGCACAGGTAAAAACCACACTCTCCAAAGCCAAGAACACAGAATCCATGGGACCAGACAGTATCCCAGGCTGCATTCTACATGAACTACAGAACGAACTGGCACCCCACCTAATTACCATGTTTAATCATAGCCTCACCTCAGGCTTTGTGCCTGCTGAATGGTGCACAGTGATGGCTATCCCACTTCACAAGGGGGGAGCCACCACGGACCCCAGCAACTACCACCCTATTAGTCTGACGTGCCTGGTCTGCAAGGCCATGGAACATATCATCATGGAACTTATAAACAAAGACACTGGTAATCTCCAAACTCTGGACCCCACCCAGTTCGGATTTGTAAAAGGCAGATCATGTCTCCTAAACCTGAAAGACTTCTTTGAAGCAGTCACCAAAGCCGTAGACAAGGGTAAGGTGGTTCACACAGCCTATCTAGATCTTGCCAAGGCTTTCGACACCATCCCACACTCTGGAATTATAGATAAACTCACTAAACTAGGTATAAATCCCTATGTCACAAGATGGGTTGCCAACTGGCTCACTGACAGACCCACACTGTGAAAGTAGCAGACTCCAAATCCGACTTCAGACCAGTGACAAGTGGAGTACCACAGGGTTCAGTCCTGGGTCCTCTCCTTTTGGTATCTACTTCTCTGAAGTACAGGCTAACACAGAAGGTCTTTGGCTAACGAAGTTTGCAGATGATTGCAAACTAGGAGCCATAATCATAACTCCTAATGATGTGGACATCCTACAAAAGGGCCTCACTGAAACAGATGCCTGGTGTCAAAGCCATGGCCTCAAGCTCAATGCCAAAAAGTGCATTGTCATCCCCTTTGGTAAAATCTCTGTACTCATGAACTACAACATAGGTGGTAGTATACTTAACACCGAAAGTGTGATGAGAGACCTTGGGACACAGGTGTACAGTAGTCTCTCCTTTGATAATCACATTGCCACAGTAGTCAGGAAATCCTTCTACGTGGCACACCTCATCACAAAAGGTTTCTCATCCAGAAAAAAGAGGTCATTGTTCCCCTCTACTCATCACTCATTAGACCCATCATAGAGTACAACGCCCCTTTTGGTATGTACCTCACTAGACATCTACAACAACTGGAAAGGCCGCAGAAGTACCTCACAAAGAGGATTACCAGCCTCAAACAGATGCCCTACGCAGACCGTCTCAAAAAACTCCAGATTTACTCCGTCGCATATCGCCTACTCAGAGGTGATCTCTGCCTAACATACAAAGCTATGTCAAACCCAGAGCTGTTGGACATGCTCCACTTAAAGAAATCCCAATCCCTGCAAGCTACACGCTTTAGGGACCTAAACCTTGTCACCACAATAAACAGAACATGCTGGAGGGATAGATTCCTGTCCCAGAGACTTCCCATACTCTGGAATAAACTACCTATCTATATCTAACAAAGCTCATTAGCACTCTTCAAGAAAAATCGTGATGATTGGATGGGAAAAAGGAAATTCACCCCGGGGATCACCTCTGTGGCTCTGCTCGACAGTGGCACAGGAAAATAATTTTCTTGGGTGGCAAAAGCCAGGGTACCTTTTTGGGTACCCTTGTATAGTCCCCAGGGCCGATAGCCTAGTACCTACCTGTGAACCTATGAGATTAGGTTTGCAGTACCAAGTGGTAATAGCAGTCAGGTTATAATGTGGTTTAAGAACCTTGAAGCAGGAAAGAATAATCATAAAAAATAAGCCATAGGTCTGGTGAGCTTGATTGTAACAACAGCAAGTAAACAAATACAGATGTGTTGTGACTGCTAGTGTGGAAATAAAATAAAAGACTGAAATTATGAAACTGCTTGCCAGTGCAGTACTTACTATCAAGAGTAGCTTTCAATTACCCTGACTTCACATAATGTTCCTGATTCTGCATCATATCTTAGTCTGTTCCTCTTAAAGTTTTTTTTTTTTTTTCTGGAAAATCTGTAAATAATGATACTACATTTCAGTTTCAGACTTCATATTCATCAGAAAATGCATGTTAATGGAAAACCTGTCACTCTTACTCTAGAAATACATTTTAAATATATTGGAGTAATGTTTTAACATCTGACCCTGATGTGGAGTTTTTGTCCCCAAGTTTTTTTGACTTTCTGCCTCATTCTTCAGCTAAAGCGGTTAAGAATTATGGTACCAAGTTAGAAGTTTGTTAAAAGGCTGATGACTTGAACCCTTATGAGAACATTGAACTTTGTAATGAGAGTAGTTAAAAATTAATGTTTGCAACTTTAGGCATATTAACCCAAGTCTGAAATGTTAAAGAAGTCATTGTGATACCCAGATTGTTACTGGAGAGCATAGAAGCAAGATCCACCAAATGGTTACTGTGTCTCAGAAGTTATTATTTAACAATTTCCTAATAAGCTGGAGGCAACCTAGCCAATTAGAGTGCAGTAACAGTAATATGTCTAGTCCTGTTAGACTGCATTGTTAATATCAAATACTGTGAACCGCAATCTTATCTGTTTAGGAAAAAGTATTTCTGGTACTCTTAACCGAGTTGACAAGACCAGTTGTAGATATGATAACTGTTTCAGAAAACTGATCCATGTCAGATCCACAAAAACACACATAACCAGCAACCGGATCACCGAGACGAGATTGGCAATACAGCACATCCCGACAATGGTAAGTATATGTATTACGGAACAGAATGTATTCCCGTATCTGCAATACAGTTAAAAAGCCCCCCTGCACCCCCCACACACCCCCTTACATTAATATGCCAACTCCGAGATCGCACCACATTGCAGAAATGGGAATACATCCCATTTCCCACTACTCACCATTGTCGGGGATGTGTTGTGTTGGTGATCTTGTTTCGGTGATCCAATCGTTGGTGAAGTGTGTTGTTGTGGAATTGATTGGGTCCCCAGAAAACAGATATGAAATATCTAAAAGTGTAACAGATTGTATTAATAAATATCCTGATTTACAGTACTTATTATTTATCAATTGTTTTTTTAAACAAAACAATACTATTTGTTTTTATGGTTTCCGTTTTTCCTTATTTTTATGTGTAGGGTGTCATCACATCTGAAGAGAAGGGACACTGTCTTTTTAAAATGAGAGAGCTGATGTTTCATGTTAGTATAGTTCATTACACAGTGAACAGAAGGAGTCAGCCTGCCTTCCAGAGAACACTGTGCATTAGACGTAATCATTAGCCCATTATTCTACCACCTGGTCTGAGGAGGGTAATATATTAAGTTTCTGCCGCACAGAAAGCTAGTTGATTTGACCTGGAGTTTATGAATTCCTCAGCTTTTTATGGCAGGCTGGAATCTTTTCAGGCACTTTTATCCCTTATGTCTGGCTGACAGAAATATCGAGACTGAGCTAGGGCCAGCATAGCACAGATTATGACATTGTACAATAAAGGATGATTTTGTGAAGAGGGGGTGATTCCTGCTTGCTGTACAGGGTATGTTCCCATAAAGATCCTGAGGTCCTGAACACCTATGTAACAGATTTGTAATCAGAAAGTTTACTCTGATAAAGAGCTAGAATTTGACACATCTGCATTGCTTTTTTGTTTGGGTTGGACAAGCTAAATTGTATTTATTTATTTTATTTATTTAAATTTGTTGACCGGGAGTGTCAACTAAAATATATAGGTATAAAGAACTGACTGCACAGCAGCTGATATTTCTTCTTCTTCTGGTCATTTCTTTTCATAAGCAAAAGGCAGCCCCATACATAATGCTTACACATTTTTACTGTAGAATACGGGCAAGAAAAGATAAATAACCTTTGGACGTTCTTTGTGGGCACAGGTCGTATTTAGTTATGCAGAAATGTGCAGAGCCAAGAAAGAATGTTGTATCATCCTGTTGTCTATGATTTGATGGACAGTGATAGGGCAAAACAGATGTATGCTTTTTTAAAGCATGGAGCGGATATTTTAAAATATGTAAACACGTAGAAGCAGGTGAAACTATGGCCTTCTCTTAAAAAAGTGGCAGCTTAGCTGTACCTATTTGCTTCAACAACAGCAGCTGTGCACACAATGCAATGAAAATAATGAAGTGTATGACATGCATGTCCCTGAGTAACTTTCTTCCATATGCAACACATGCATCTTATACCATTATACATTTAGTGACACAATCATTGTAGAAAAGAAATACCACATAGGTAAATGTATTCTTTCTGAGCCCAGTATTCACAACTGTCCATGCATCAGTGCATTACAGTACACTCCTTAGTTGTTCAAATGTGAGGACAGTGATATACATAAGAATGGAGAGCACTGTCATTACCTTTGACTCTGTGAGACAGGTGTTCAGTAATCAGTCTGCCATTGAGATTCTCTCATTATATTGAAGTATATGCTACACAGCATTTGAAGTAGCTTTCACAAACACTCTAGTTGTTACTCATCTGAGCTATCTAATGTAGACTAAAATGTTGTATTATATTTGCTATAAGAGGATATAAAATCTAGCTTGAGATGTACAGAAGTGTTTTAGTCTGTGACATTAGAAAGAATGGCAGTGAAATGTTTGTGTCATGTAGGATCACTGAAATAGTTTCTGAGTGTTTGTGTTCCAATTTTACATTGTGAAAGCAGGGGATTTGTATAGTCTGTTAAATTCTGGTCAAACAACGTCTCAGCTTCTGCAACCTGAGATGATGATGAAGTGAAGGATTGTCTGCTACATGGAGGATGGGTATGGGGTGTTTGCCCCTATTTTAACCAGGGCAGCTAAATTAATTTTTATTAAATAATTTTCAGTCATGTGTTCCATCAGTCAATGTGGCATAGACAGATTGTATAAAATACACCATAACAAATGCATGCATGTCAAGTCCCTTTATGATGTTTTGCAAATAGCTATAGAGTGTTATGCATTTTGTAAGTGAACTGAACAGAGCACTGCACAGAAATGTTTGCTTGCCCCAAATAGTTATTGTAATTCCAAAATACTTAACATAAACAAAACTTATTAAAATGCAATGCATAGCAGCATATACAGAGACATGTGCCAAATGGAACTCCATTTAGTGACCCGAGCCTTACTGAAAGCTTGAAGTTATTCTGATTCATTGCTTAGAATTTTTGATAAAAAAGTAGTTTCTAAGTGGGGGTTTAAATTGCTTGCACCATTCACAAATGTGCATATCCATCCACATACTGTTTATGACATAATTGTTGCATACTGAGTATACAATAAACTGTAGTGTTTGCTTTCTTGACAAAAATTTAACAGAAGAACTAGCGGTCCTATTTATGTCTGTGTATGTGTGTGCGAATAGATATATAATATGCATAACAGACAGATATGCATATGTTTATATATCTATTCACACACACACACACACACACACACACACACACACACACACACACACACACACACACACACACACACATATATATGGAAACGCGTCAAATTATCAAATGTTCATAATATTGAATGAGTTTCCTGCCAGCAGAAGTACTGAATTTGTATTTGATTGATTCTGCTGGTAGTACTTTGTGGGAGATCGTGGGACAGCAGGGAGTGTGAATTTGCCCTTTCTTGGCTATTGTACTGGGAGATGGTATGTAATATATTTATATATATATATATATATATATATATATATATGTACATATATATATATATATATATATATATATATATATATACACACACATATACATATATATATATATATATATATATATATATATATATATATATATATGTGTGTGTGTGTGTGTGTGTGTGTGTGTGTGTGTGTGTGTGTATTTTTAGCAGGGGGTGTGAGTTTGCAGGGATGTTTGCCTATCTGAAAAAAATGTGAGTTTTATGGTGTGAGTTTGTTGTTTCAATCACCTCAGATCAATGTTTTGCCATTTGAAATTTGTGTACTTCAGTATTTCGAAGTACTTTCATATATGTGTGTATGTGTATATATATATATATATATATATATATATATATATATACACACATATTTATGTTTTATATATATATATATATATATATATATATATATATATATATATATATCTAGACAGAGAGAGAGAGAGAGAGATTATATTTACATTTTAATTGCTCAGGATGCACTTTAGATTTAAATTTTCTTGACTCATTAATGAATTGATCAGCCATTGTAGGGCAAATGTTTTAGTATTTGTTAATCTAGAGATGCATAAGTGCTTTTGTATTAACTTCTTAAATTATAATGTTAAATGCAATAGGAATGTAAGGGGTTGCACTTTATATGTTTTGATACACTTTGAATGTTTCTGAAGCACTTTCCTGCTCAGGATGCACTTTAGATTTTAATTTTCTTGACTCACTGATTAATTGATCACTTATTGTATAATTGAATTGAATAATGAATGTAGTGAAATGTATATAAAGTACACCATTCTTGTGCATGATTATTCCCTGGAAGGCTTGATGCCAAAGTACTAGGAACACAGTAAAAGTGGATGGTGACTGTTTCTCCAGTTGTTCAGTGTGTTTTTTCTTTCTTTGGTGAGTTGGTTCGTGGAGTGGTGTTTTTGGAGTATACTGAGTATACAATAAACTGTAACGTTTTCTTTCTTGACAAAAAATTAACAGCCCCCTGTCATGAATGGATGGTTCACAGAGAGGTTTTCTGGACCTGATAGATAGGTGGGGTATTCCACAATCAGATCTGTTTGCCTCCCTCAGAACAAACAGATGCCCAACTTCTGCACAAGGGATCCACATCCACAAGCTTGGAAAGTGGACGCATTCTTCTTTTCTTGGGAGGGAATGCACCTTTACGCCTTCCCTCCTCTCACTCTTAATTCAGAAAGTTCTTCTGAAAATTCAGAAGGACAAACCCAAAATCCTACTGGTGACCTTGTTTTGGCCAAGACAGCATTGGTTTTCCCCTCCTACACTTACTGGCCAAGGGCAATCACCACAGGTTACCCCGCCGACTAGACCTACTCACACAGGACAAGGGATCCCTACTCCACCCACAGGTGAACAACCTGAAATTGACCTTATGGATGATAGGGTTCTAATCCCTTACAGACACCTATATTCAGAGGACTTACTCAATGTTCTGCAGGAGGCCAGAAAACCTAGTACCAGGAGAAACTATGTAGCAAAGTGGCGCAGATTATCCAAGTGGTGTCAAAGGAAAAATCAGGACCCACTTATTATTCCTTTACCAATGGTCCTATCCTATTTGTGTGAGCTACTCCACTCAGGACTAACTTACTCTTCAGTCAAAGTCCATTTATCTGCCATTTCTGCTTGTCTTCCCATTTCACCTCCTCTGGCATCCAGGCTAGAAGTCAAGCTGTTTCTGAAAGGAGTCCTTCATATCAGACACCCCAGAAGATCTACCCCCCTCCTTGGGACCTCAGTTTCGTATTAGAAAAACTAACTTTATCTCCTTTTGAACCAGCTCACTCAGTTTCCTGGAAATGATGTACCCTGAAAACAGTTCTGCTAGTGGCCCTCACCTCTGCCAGGAGGGTTTCAGAGATACAAGCCCTTATGATTACCTCTCCTTATCTTGTTTTTGACAAGGACAGAATTGCTCTCAGGACCAACCCTTCCTTCATGCCCAAGGTAGTTAATGAACTTTCATTAAATCAAACCATTAACCTACCAGTTTCCTACCCTCATCCACAAAACTCCTCAGAGAGGACTCTTTATTCCTTAGATGTACACAGGCAACTCAGGTACTACTTGGACAAAACCAAATGTATTAGAAAATCTGATTAATTATTCATCTCAAACTGGAAATAAATAAATAAATATCCTTCCATCCCACAGCCCTAGGGAAGGCTGTCTCCAAACAGACCATTTCCTCATGGATCTCTAAATCCATCACCTTGTGCTACTCCTGTCATGGAAAGTCCTTGCAGAGCCATGTTAAACCTCACTGTACCAGGGCAGCTGCTTCCTCTTCTGTCTTTTTCAAAGGCATTGACTTCTTCATTTTAGAAGCAGCCACTTGGACGTTGGTCCACACCTTCACCAAGCACTACAAGCTGGACATGGCCTCCAGAGCAAGAGCAGGTTTTGCCTGGTTAATCACGGAAACCACTCCTCCACCCAGGTTCATACCTAAAGCTCTGGTACTCTCCCTACTGTTATGAATACTGCAACATGAGAATAGAAGGACATAGAATAGTTGTGTAAGAACTTACCATAACCTTAGATGTCCTTCTCTTCCATGTTGCAGTATTCAGTCCCACTCACCTACCCCCTCTTTCTCCCCTAACTTTCACAGCATGGCCTACCTCTGGAGACATAGTCATTCCTTTCTCCATTCTCCACGCTCAACACAGCCTACCTACTACCCTGGGCCTGGCCTACATGTAAGTCTAAGGGTCTCCAAGTAGGACCCACTTTTAAACCCACAGGAGCTCTACTGTATGTGGCAAAACATTCTGATGAGGGTGCGTGCAGATGTCACTTTTACACTCTAACGTCGGTTTATGGCCTTGGTAAGGGACATCACACGCACCCTCCTGGAACAAAGACTTTGGTATACTGGCTGGACGGTGGCATTGCAGGCAGCAAATCCCTACTGTCATGAATACTGCAACATGGGAGAGAAGGACATCTGAGGTTATGGTAAGTTCTTACACAACTATTCTTTTCCAGCCCCCTGATGAAGTGCTAGGTGACATGGATAATGATATACTAGTTATTTACAAATTTTAGGCAATCCATATATCAGCATTAAAACAGAGATGTATAACATGAAAGAATGACAACTATTGATTAGACAGTTCTTTCTATAGATAGATGCAGTTAAAAAGTTATCTTTTATGTTCATTTCCACATTGTTAATATTTGACAATGATGATTATGCAATTTCCCTATAAGTACTTATGCCATAAGCAGTTGTAGTATTGTTTCTGTATAATAGCTCTTTTACATTAATACAATTTACCACTGTCTGCAAATTCAGTAATGACTCAGTCATTCTTTTGTTAATTTTTCCAGGGCTAAGGCTTCATTTGGAAATAAGTTGTAAAAAGCCCTGATATTATGAAAGTTAGTTGAATCATTGATACACCACTCAGAGGTTGTTAGAAATGTAGTAGCAATCGGGTGACTGTTAAGTACAAAATCACAAGTTTTCTTATTACTTTTGTGTGCCTGGTTTATATTATGGGGAAGTTACGCCTTAATTTAGTAATAGATGTAACAACATTTCCATTACCTGCAAGCATAGAAGTTAAGCTTCTTTTAAGAAGAGGAGTCTTAAGACATGGTCAGTTAAAGTATATGAGATGTTAAGCACTAAATTCTGTGATGTTGCCAACAGTGGTGGGACCTGCAGCTATTCATAGTTCCTAGACAACCTCTGCTTCCACTTATTGTTGGTTCATTTTCCACAGTAAAAGAGAGTAATATTTGAGCAAGTGGTGGAAAGTCATCATCTTGAACATTGGTTTCAGACTGCACCTTGGGCTGAGCAGTTATTACGCATGCATGCAGCAGAGGTAGCAGGAAGGAATAATAGTTGTGTAAAATCTTACCATAATGTTAGATGTCCTTCTCTTTTCTGTTTTAGTATACTTTACATGAGGGAAATTGCCTGCCAAGTGACCTGATGTCAGCCAGTATACAAAAGTCTTTAATGCCTAAGGTGAGTGGTATGTCGCATGTAGGCTGCTGTCAGACTTAGGCCATAAAAGTGACGTACACATGCACCATCCTCAGAAATGAGTACCCCAGGGAGAATGCTTGAGAAGTAGGTATGTAGGCTTGGTACATCCAAGGAAGAACAAATGCAGGGGGGTGGAGGGTGGGATAGAATACTTCAACAGAGAAGAGAAGGACAGATAACATTATAGTAAGATTTTACACAACTATGTGCCCTTCTGTTCTGCTGTGGCAGTATTCTTTACATGAGGGAGAATGCAAATGCTCATGAGGAAAAGGACAGGGAGTAGGTAGGGGCAGAGGAGCTTTCTGGGAAGCCATGAAGAATGGCCTTAGCGAACCCTGCCCTGTATTTGGAGATGTTGTCCAGTTTGTAATATTTGGTGTAAGTATGGACTGAAGACCAAGTAGCTGCCTCCAGAATGGAACTGGTGTCCAACCCTTTGAAGAAGGTGCCAGATGAGGCAGCAGCTCTGGTAGAGTGAGCCCTAACTGAGGAAGAAAGGCTCTTTCCGTGGTATTCATAACAGAAGGACATACCTTTAGAAATCCCGTTGGAAATAGTTTGCTTACAGACAGAAGCCCTAGGGCTTTAGGTTGAAAGGAAACAAACAGCTGGTCCAATTTCCTGATACTTTTGGTTTTATCAAGATAAACCCTAAGCTGTCTGTGTATGTCCAGAGTGTGCAGAGCTCTTTCTGCAGAATTTTGAGATGAGGGGAAAAAGGTAGGAAGGTTGATAGCTTGGCTGAGTGATAACTCATTTACCCCATTAGCCATAAAGGAGGGGTTGGTGCTGACAGAAACCCTGTCCTTATGGAACACTAAAAAAGGAGGGGAAGCCATAAGTGCCTGGAGTTCAGAAACCCTTCTGGCAGAAGTGATTTCCAGTAACAAGATTGTTTTCCAGGAGCAGAATTTCAGAGAGGCAGAAGCTGCTGGCTCAAAAGAGGCCAGGGTCAGTTTTTCCAAGACAAAGTTAAGATCCTGGCGTGGTGGAGCTGGTTTCCTAAGAGGTCTCATGTGAAGGACACCTTTCAGGAATTGTTTAGCCTTGAAACTGAAAGCCAAGGGAGGTGAGAGAGGCAGACAGCAGAGATGGCTGACGTGTACATTCACTGAAGAATATGTCAGGCCAGCGTCCAGCAACTTACACGGGTATGATAGGACTGTGGGGACTTCTACTGTTAGTGGGTCCAGGTTATGAGAGACACCAGATTGAAAATCTTTTCTATTTGGATAAATAAGATTTTTTTAGTATTGGGTTTTCTAGCCTCCTGCAGTACCCTAAGCATATCCTCTGAAAAAAGGAGTTTGAAAGGAATTGAGGCCCTGTCACCCACAGCGTCATCTGCAGAATTGACAGGTAAGGGTGGATGAGGGTTCCCTTGTGTTGTGTGCGTAGATCCACTCTGTGGGGTAACGTCTGTTGATAGCCCTTGACTAAATGCAGGAGTAAGGGGAACCAATGCTGCCTTGGCCAAAAGGGAATCACCATCAAGATTGTTGGTATGTCCTGCTGAATTTTTCATAGGACTTTTGGAATGAGAGGCAGGGGAGGGAATGCATATAGAAACATCCCTCTCCATGAAAAACTGAGTGCGTCCACTTTCCAGACCAGATGATGTGGGTCTCTGGCACAAAATTAAGGAAGTTGTCTGCTCATGGGGGAAGGCAAAGAGATCTACTTGTGGAATACCCCTTTGGTGGACATTGTCCAAGAACACGTCCTTGTAAAGCATCCATTCGTGAGGTTGTGTTTTGGACCTGCTCAATGTGTCTGCCAGTACATTCAGGTTTGAGGGTATGTATACTGCCTGAATGTGTACCTTTAATTTGACAGCCAGCTCCCACACTTGCAGGGCTAGTCTGCACAAGAGGTTAAGAACTGGTTCCACCCCCCCCCCCGACTGTTTACATACCAGATCACTGTCATGTTGCCTGTGAAAAATTTTAAGGGCCCTGGAACGAGGAGTGATTGAAGGCCTGGAGTGCCAACAGTAGTGCTCTCATTTCTTTTATGTTGATGTGATCTCCTTGAGAGGGTGACCAGGTGCCTTGTGCTTTCATGGAGTTGAAGGCTGCTCCCCAGTCTGTATCTGAGGTGCCTGTGTACATCTCTTATGCTGGTTAAAGAGGATGAAGTGGGAGTCCTGGGTTGGCAGAGAGTTGTTGGATCCACCAGGTTATTTCCCTCTACAGGCAGGGCAGAATGGGAATTTGGAACTCCAGATGGTGTGCATGTTGTGTCCACATCAATTTCAGGAACCATTGCATTTTTGCCAGAGGGAACATAGGGATGGTGGATGCCATAAAGCCCAGGGTCCTGAGAAAGGTTCTGGCTGAGATGTGTGAGAGAGGGATGAGGATTTGAAAGAAAGCAGTGAGCTCCTGGACCTTCTGAGTGGGAAGGGAAACCTTCATGAGGTCTGTTTGGATCCTGCATCCCAGGAAAATGTGGTCCTGTGATGGGGGATTGAACAGATCTTTGGTAATTTATAGTGAATCCTAGGGAAAGAAGGATTGAAATTACATGGTTGAGATCTTGCTGTAGCACCTGTGGGCTGTCTGCTTGGAAAAGAAAATCATCCAGGTATGGGAAAGCTTGGATGTCCTGCAGTCTGCAGAATGCCACCACTGGTGCTAGGCATTTTGTGAAAACCCTTGGGGTGGTAGAAAGACCAAAGGCAAGGCAGAAAACTGAAAGTGTTCAGAGGCTACAGAGAGCATTAAATATTTCCTGTAGCTGGGGTGGATTGAAATATGAAGGTAAGCATCCTTTATGTCTACTGAGGCCATAAATGCTTGAGATAAATCAAAGGGAACAGAGTCTGTAATGTGAGCATCCTGAAGCTGGGTGCTTTCAGGTAGGTGTTGAGGAAGGAGAGATCTAAGATGGGTCTCCAGGGGCCTTCTTTCCTTGGGACTAGAAACATCCTGGAGTAAAACTCCTTGCCTCTTTGATGCCTAGGAACATATTGAATGGTGCCTTGAATTGGCAGGTTTTTCAATACCTGTGGAAACAGTGGAAGTTGTTCTTTGGGCGGTTGGGGAATGCATCTGAAAGGTTTTGAGGTGGGGCTGTTTGAGGAGTCCTAAATGGTTGTTGTCTCTTTCCAGATTTTTTTTATCTTGGATTGAGGTGGCCTGGATTGTCTTCTGACAAAAAGTGGCTTAGAAGGGCAATTTCTTTGGATTTTTGTGACAGGGATACCAGGAGGTATTTTAAGTCCTGCATCTCCTTACCCTTCTCCTGCAAGGTTTTAAATAGCTCAGCAGCCACAGGGCCAAACAGGGTTTCATTGTCCAGAGAAAAATCCACCAATATGGATTTGATATCCTCTGGTAAAGGTTGGAGTCATAGCCATGCAAATCTCCTAAGGACAAATGTCTGCTCTCCTTGTCAGAAGGCAGCAGGGAGTTTTATGGAAGAAGCGTAGAGGGCTTGTCTGAAGCTACAGTGATGACCGATGATCAGCTAAGGGTGCTCTGAATAAGAACTTGCAGTCTGCAGGCACCTTATAAAATCTGCCTGTTTTTTTAGGTGTAGCAGGCTGTGAATCTGGAGATGTTCATCGTGTTACATTGCTGCAGTCATTATACTTGGGTTATCCTGCCATCAGGCGGTTCTCCAGTCGGCCTGAGTTCCAAAGTCTTGGTCCAGCGTCGGTTGCTGCCGCCTCCTCCCTGACGTCAGTGCGACAGGGTTATATAAGATGCAGCTGACGCCATTTTCTTTGGTCTTTCTTGCCACGTGGTGCCCGAAGCAGAAGCAGTTCACAAGTGCCGGTCAGCCGTTTTGGGCCTCAGATGCCTGTCCTTGTCTTTGCGCTTTTTATGTATTCTGGTCATCAGACGTTTCAACGGCATGGTGTAATTGAATTTTCTGCCAAAATAATGTCGGGCAAAATCAAACCGACGTAGCCTGTTCATTCCGAATCCAGAACCGAAGTCTTCTACAAAGCTAAGTACCCGGTTGGGGAAACTTTTTCTTGCCTCAGACCAATGTCAGTAAAAGTTAGTAACTGTATTTCTTGTGGGAAGCAAATACCTCATAAGGATTTCCACTCCTATTGTATTCCATGCCTAGGCCCAGACCACGACGTCACTGGTTGTCAGTTTTGTGCTAGGTTTAACAAGCGCACTATTAAACGTCGGTTTGATTTTGCCCGACATTATTTTGGCAGAAAATTCAATTACACCATGCCGTCGGAACGTCTGACGACCAGAATACATAAAAAGCGCAAAGACAAGGACAGGCATCTGAGGCCCAAAACTGACGACGAGGCCTCTTCTAGGCCAGTCGCCGGTTCTTCGGTTTTCAGCGAGGCACCTACGCAGCCCCTGACGACCGCTTCCACAGAACGACAGACCGCCTCCGACTCCCACGTGGAGCTGGCTGGGTCTTCGGACGCTCTAGGTTTTCAGTCTACCAAGACTAACCCTTCAGAGGGAACCGAAGTAGCTGAGCAACCCACAGCTTCAGAGGGTGTTTTCAGACCTACCCAGTTAACCACTAAACCCTCTGCTAAGTCTAAGGCCCCCTTAAAAACAAAGAAACAGATACAGCATTCTCCAGGATCGGCTTCCATGCCTAAGAAACAAATACTCAAAATGGCCGAAGACCTAATCACCCTGATCAGGGGGTCCCATCCCCCTCCTGATAAAAGGCCCAGACAGAATGCAGACTATGAATCTTCAGACCAGGTGTCCATTTCTTCAGATTCATCCTCAGACCTAGGATATTCTTTACCACCTTATGAGGACTCTGATGCTGAGGAATCAATTCCATCAGCCTCTCCGCCTGAGGACTACTCCTTTGGGGAGACCTTACATACCATGAGGGAGCATTTCCATTGGGAAGGCCAGGATTACTCAGAATCCAAGAAAAGGCTCAGAGACTTCCTTTAATTGCCTCAACCCAGACCCCTTGCTATTCTGCCAGTGTTAGATATTGTGGATGATGTGTACACTGAATCCAGCTTAAACCCTGACTCCTTACCTCCAGCCCCAGTTAAACCTGATAGATATTACAGAGTCCTTGACTCTCACAAATTTCTGTATAAAAGCCCTGTTGCTGACCCTGAAACTATTTCTCAGGGACCCAAAGGGATTAAGGCCTCTTCAGCAAAAAACCCAGTTCCCTCTGACAGAGATTCCAGAGCATTAGACAGATGGGGAAAGAAAGTATATACGTCTGCAACTTTAGCAATGAGAGCCTTAAATTGCTAGTTTCACATGCTAAAATATCAGCAATTTTTGATGTCTCAGTTGAAACAAAAAAATGCTTCAAGATTCAGATCCTCCTAATTTTAAAGAAATGCAGGATTTACTGCATGCAGCTGAACAAGTGGGAAAACATACTTTGCAATGTGGGTTTGATTCCTTAGAGGCCTCCTGTAGAGCAGCAGTTACAGGCTCTGTCATTAGAAGGCATGCTTGGTTAAAAGAACATATGTTACCAGATCATGTTAAGGCAAAATTATTGAGTGCACCTTTGCAGCGGGATGTGTTGTTTGGAGTTAAGGCAGAGGAAGTATTAAAGAAGATGGAGGATAAGGCAAAATCTATGCAAATGGTGAAGGATTTCTTACAGGTTCAGCCTCCTCGTTTTAGCAGAAATTGGCCAACAAAGAATTGGTCCTTTCCAGTCACAGACAGACCTCAAAGGGGCAGATACACACATCCAAGAGGTAGACGTCAAGCACAAGGTCCTTACAGGCCTCGACAATGGGGTACACCAGGCCAGAAAGAAGGGGAAGACAGGCCACAACCTTATAAAAAGCAGCCTCAATGACTTCCCACTACAGCTGCCAAACAGCTCTGTCTTGGCAGCCCCCTTAGGAGGAAAACTGGCACTTTTCTATCACAATTGACATTGCATCACCAAAGACAAATGGGTTCTCAACATTGTATCTCAAAGTTACAGGTTCCACTTTCACACTCTGCCAAGGTTAAAAGGAATGCCAAATCTACCACCAAAACAATGGGCAGAGGTTCAAAAACAAATTACTTCAGTCATGGACATGAGAGCTATTCAAAAGATACCACCACAGGAGCAAGGACAAGGATTTTACTCAAGACTCTTTCTGGTTCCCAGAAAGGACAAAGCCTGGAGACCCATTCTGGATCTTTCTTCTCTAAACACTTACCTGGATGTTCCAAAATTCAAAACGTTGACACTACAGCAGCTTCTTCCCATGCTGGGCAAGAAAGCTTGGCTCGTGACTTTAGACCTCAAGGAGGCATACCTGCATGTCCCTATCAGACAAAACTGCAGAAGATACCTCAGATTTATAGCTGGTTCAATGCACTATCAATTCTCTGCACTGCCCTTGGGCTTATCTACTGTGCCCATGGTCTTCACAAAGTGCCTGGCACCAGTAATTGCATTTTGCAGGCAAAAAGGAATTCAAATTTATCCATACCTGGATGACTGCCTGATTCAAGCAGAGAGCAAGGACATTCTTCTAAAGCATCTGGCATTCGTAAAAAAGTTATTAAGTTGCCTGGGGTACACAGTAAACAAAAAGAAATCAAAACTAGTGCCCTCACAACAGATAATATTCCTGGGTGCCAGCTTGAACACAATGGCCCAGATGGCTTATTTCACGCCAGACAAGCAAGGACAACTGACTCAATATTTTAAATTGATGGCAACAAAGACCCAACTCCCTGCAAGAAAAATTCTGCAGGCCTTGGGCTACATGGCATCTTGCCTACCACTAATTCCATATGCCAGACTGCATATGAGGAAACTACAATGGTACCTAAAGAGTGTATGATCTCAACACTGTCAAAGTTTGGAAACAGTTATACCACTAATTCCTTGCCTTTAACAGGAGTTTCGATTGTGGGCTCAAGCTTGTCACCTCAACAAGGGACAGCCTTTTACTCAACTCACAGCCAGGCAAACACTGACAACAGGTGCATCAGATTACGCCTGGGGAGCACACATGGCAGGAAAATGTATTCAGGGCGAGTGGCCCACAGAGCAAAGGCATCTTCACATCAATCAAAAAGAGATGCTAGCTGTACAAAATGCACTTATAGCTTTCAAGGACCTGCTACATCCAAGACAACTACTACTAAAGAGACAACACCACAGTTATGTGGTACATAAATAAGCAAGGGGGCACACACTCCTACCCCCTCTGCAGACAAGCCATGACCTTGTGGAACACAGCTCTAGACTACCAAGTTCATCTGCAAGCACAATTCCTGCCAGGAGAGAAAAACACACTGGCAGACAACCTAAGCAGAAACATCATGGATCCCCACGAATGGGAATTGAATCCACAAATATTCAGAATGATAACACAAAAATGGTGGAGCCTGGACATAGATCTGTTTGCATCCCCAATGAACTGCCAGCTACAGAAATTCTGCACAAGGAGTTACCATCCACAAGCATGGAAAGTGGATGCCCTCTCATTCAGCTGGAGAAACCTGCAAGTATACGCTTTCCCTCCTTTACCTCTCCTTCCAAAGGTGCTCATAAAAGCCAGGCAAGAAGAGCCAAAGATGATCCTGATTGCACCAGACTGCCCACGCCAGCACTGGTGCCCAGTCTTAAAGAACTTAGCACAAGAACCACCCTGGATTTTGCCTCAAATCCCACATTTGCTGACACAGCACAACAATCAGATACTTCACAGCCAGCTAAAGACCTTAAACCTAGCTGCATGGAAAATTCCTTAGTCAAGCAAGCAATGCCTCTCTCCAAAGCTGTTATGGATGTCATTCTGGAGGCCAGAAGGCCTAGCACCAGGAAAGCCTACTTGGATAAATGGAAGAGATTCTGTGCCTGGAACCAGGCGCACAGCCTTGACCCTCTTGTCCCAAACATTCCTCAGATACTTCAATATTTAACTGAGATGCTGGACAAGGGCCTCTCCTTCTCATTCATCAAGATCCACGCCTCAGCCATTTTTGCTCATTACAACACGGATCCACCAATTTTTTCTAATCCTTTGCTCAAACAGTACCTCAGAGGGGCTAAAAACATAAGACCGCCCCATAGAGCACCTACCCCAACTTGGGACCTCAACTTTGTTTTGGAAAAATTAACTTGACTTCCCTTTGAGCCAGCTAACACAGCAGAATTAAAATACAACTCTTGGAAAACTGCTGTGCTACTGGCAATAACATCAGCACGAAGAGTTTCAGAATTACAGGAACTAATGGCAGTGGAACCTTTCCTCATTTTCCACCAGGACAGGGTGTCTTTAAGAACTAACCCTACGTTTATGCCAAAGGTGGTATCAAGTGTGGCTCTAAACCAAACTATTCACTTGCCAACTTTTTATCCAAAACCACAGAACAAAGGGGAGAGACTACTACATTCTTTGGACATTCACAGGCAGTTATGCTTCTACTTGGACAAAACCAAAGCTTTCAGAAAATCTGAGCAATTATTGGTAGCGTATGCTGCAGGCGCACAGGGAAAAGCCATTTCAAAACAGACTATCTCAAAATGGATAGGACATTGTATACATTTCTGCTATACTCACCATGGGAAACCTGTAGCTAGCAGCATTAGATCTCACTCCACCAGGGCAACAGCCACCAACTGCCTACCTCAGAGGAGTACCTACCAAGGAGATTTTGGAAGCAGCAACATGGAGTTCTGTGCATACCTTCACCAAGTATTACCATTTGCCTTTATACTCCAAATCCAGAGCTGGCTTTGCCACTGCTGTGCTGCAGGGCCTTATAGCCACCCCTAATGCCTTATAGAACCAGCCTGTCTACCTCAGCTTTGGGATTCCACCCAAGTGTAATGACTGCAGCAGTGTAACACGATGAACATAGTACAGTTTTGTACCTACCATAAATGTAGATGTTCGAGTGTAAACACTGCTGCAGTCCAGGTTACCCTCCCTCCTTCCCCTCTTACTTGCTGGTACGTACCTATGCCTTCTACCCTTTACTACCTATGGGGAGTATTTGCTGGTAACTGAAAGTTGTTGTTTGCTTTTCTTATGTATGTTTTATTAGCAATTTGAATTGCCTACCTATTTGGGCGCACCTGACATCTGGGGCAAGAAAAACTGAAGAAAATGGTGTTGGCTGCATCTTATATACCCTTGTCACACTGACATCAGGGAGGAGGTGACAGCAACCGATGCCAGACCAAGATTTTGGAACTCAGGCCGACTTGGGAACCGCCTGACGGCAGGATAACCCAAGTGTAATGACTGCAGCAGTGTTTACACTTGAACATCTACATTTATGGTAGGTACAAAACTGTACTTTTTGCTTGAAGATGCAAATGCATCTAAGAATGCAGGAAGGATAGGGGGACAGCTGAGGGACAAAGGACTGGGAGTGTCCACTTGCAATAAGTTATAGTAACATTTCTGAACATCTGACGTTTCAGTACTTTCCCACTTGAAATGTTCCTACATCCTGGTTAGGGTGTCTCTAATGGAGATTTCCTCTGCTGGTGAAACAGCCCCATTAGTCTTCCTCTAGGGAAGCATAGTCTAGTGGGGAGGGGATCCGAGTTGAATAGGCCAGTGATTCATCATCAGATGAATGTTCTTCTGAAGAAGAAGTTTCTTCCCTAACCTTCTTTTGAGGAGAAGCAGTCCAGGGGGAGGTAGGTACACTAACCCCTGGAGGGGGTCTGAAGGACATGAGAGCATTAAAAATGTTTTGACAAATGGCCTGCCAATCCTTTTGAGGATCAGATGGTGGCGAGAGTGTTTTTTTTTTTTTGCTAGGCATATCCACTCTATGTAGTAATGGTGGGCTGGACGTAGGCCTACACTCGATTATGTCTGAATTCACTTCCTCCCTACCTAGAATTGTCTGGATCCCCTAGAACCTTCAGAGATAATGAGGCTGGGTTCTCCTAGGACATCTGATCCAGACACATGTGGTACCTCCAAGAACATGCTGATATCCTGTTTCAAGGCAACTTCTATTACAGATCCGGCCTGCGGTTCGGACAATGGCCCTGATTGAATCTCTGAACTAGCGATCATCTCAGAAGAGATGCCTGGGGCTGGAGGTGCAGCCAAAGCTTCCGACCTGGGTTTTTTGGCCTTCTGCTTCACTTACGACTTGACCTCTGAGCCTGAGGGATCTTCCATCCATTTAATGAGAAGTTTTAACTGCTGATTTTCTAAATAGATTGAAGGCAAATTCAGCCAACTCCTTAAAGTTTTGGGAACAAAGGATTGGCAAATACAGCAAGCCTTATGGTTGTGGGAAGGCCCAAAACAGAAAAGGCACTATCGGTGGTTGTCCTTATGTGGAATCTGACATCACCATTGGCATTTGCCATTCTTAGATGACATTAAACCCTATACACAATCAGAAGGTAGAAAAGGATTCCCCAACAGGGCATTTTTCTGAGACACTGAGACTGAAAATTCTTCGGCAAACAGACCATACATACGAAAGATATCTGGTGGCAATGAAGTTCTGTGAATGGTGCATGTATACGTTGCTTTTATAGCTTATATCTGATAGGAGCCTACGTGTGGCATATCACACACCCTAGGCACTAAAGACTTTTGTATACTGGCTGACTTTGGTCACTTGGCTGGCAATCTCCCTCTTGTAAAAAATACTGCAGCAGGAGAATATAAGGACATCATTCTGTTTTAAAACAATCACTGCGTATCTTTTCAAATGTGATGTTTTATGGTAGTAATTGTATCAGTATTCTTTGACAAAGGAAAAGTACATACTGATTAAATCATTCCGAGCCCCTTATTTCTTTTCTTTTGTAGCAATTAACTGTTGTTCTAACAGTAGTGAAACATCATAAAAATTATTCTAAACTGAGGTGTTTCCAGACCTTTGTTTGAAATGTATTGATATTCATTCTAACCAGGTACAACCTCTCAGATACATCTGAGAGATGCATATATATATATATATATATATATATATATATATATATATATATATATATATATATATATATGTGTGTGTGTGTGTGTGTGTGTGTGTGTGTGTGTGTGTGTATATATATATATATATATATATATATATATATATATATGTATATATATATATATATATATATATGTATATATATATATATATATATATATATATATATATATATATATATTTTTTTTTTTTTTTTTTTTCTGGGGTGCAGGAATGATTCTACCAACAAGACATGCCAACTTTCCCATGTGAGACACTACAGATGGCCTGGTGTAACAAAGATGGGCATCTGAAGACTTGACATCCACTACCCCTTTTAATTATTAAACATTTTCCATGAAATGTGTGGCTGCATAACACAGACTTAATCTTTAGGTGGAAATAGTCTCAACACCTGGCGTGACTTCCCAACTAAAAAGAAAAAAGCACTTTCCTTTACCAGATACCTCAATATCCACAAAGTAAGACTTGAATGACCCTGCACAGACATCTCAGCTTTCCCTGTTTTGGAAGAATGTCCCTATTTTAAGGCCTGATTTACCCACTTCATACAACATTCTGAATACCCCTCATCACTCATTTTTTGAATCTGTGTAGTGCACAGTAAACCACATTATATGACCAACATACAATAGTGTCATCCATAATTTAAAGAAAGAAGACATAGGTCTTGCAGATCACTTTTTTAGAAGCACAAATAAATGACCTTGTGTGGTAGACTTTTGCAAAACAGTCCATTAAAGTCTACAGATTTTATACCATCTCTTTGATAACATGCTTATATTTTTACATCGTTTTTACCACTTTGTTTTTTTAATGTGTTTCTGAATAGTATTTCATATTCCTATTGGAAGCAGGAAGACTTTAGGGGCCTTTGCATCTATTTTCAATGTCTGCAGACTGAGAAGTATGTCTCTGTAGATCTGATTGCCCTTAGAATATGACACAGATCATTTCATTAACTCTACTGTGGAGAAAGTTTTCTTTAGTGAAACCTTGAATCTTATGAGGGAATGCTTCACTGGGGGTCATAGAATCTATGGCTCTTAGGTTTTGAAGAGCATAAAGCAATGGATAGTCATCTAGCATTCCTTGTGTTACAGGGAGTCTTTGAGAATGCATCCGTAGAGCCAGACTCCTAGCTACCAACCACTAAGAAACTAGAAAGGTTTTAAGAGTGTAGGACTGTTGCAAACACCTATTAAAAATAATAAAAAAAAAAGATTCTGGCCAAGTACTTGGCCTCAGTAGTCATATGCATATGGTAAACATTAGGGCTTAAGCAAAAAACCCTGATCACCAAAGGAGAGGTACTTAACCTCAGGGGAAAGAACAGGGACTAGGCCTCTCACCACTGAGAGAATGAAAGGGTCAGATTGGCCGGCAGGAGTGAGTGTTGTTGACCACAGGGATCAACAGCTGAAAAGAAAAAAAAAAGCCATTGGCAGCAGATTTCCACAAGCAAGTGAAGGATACGGCAAGTGAAACTCCTGAAGCAGCATTAATGGAAAGGATATGCAAACAGACCTAGATGACTTTGAAGGTGGGTAAGCATGCCAGTAATGCAAGTGTGATGGGATGGCCATCACTAAGCATAGCTGGTTAAAATTCCAGCCCTTCCAGATAATTTTGCAAGGATGATTAAAAGTAAGGAAGGTTGGGGTTGATGAACTGTTTTTTTTTTCTTGCAAAAATTGCTATTTGTATTTAATGTGGTACAATTTATGACAACTGTGTTCTCGATCAGTTATGATGAAAGAATTGCTTGTTGGTCATTCGTGAATTATTATTCAGTTTAAGCATATATATATTCAATCACTCATATTCACACATCTCTTTATAAAACAGTACACTCTGAAAAGTAAGCAGGAGTGAATATTCTTGGTGTGTTTTAGAAGACTACAGTATGTCTATGTTCCATTGACTTTTTCATAAAGAATCACAGGCTACAGTAGTATGTGACTTCTCTTCTACAGTTAATAAATTGTATATAGTTAATTTCTATGTGCCCTTACCTTACTTTTGCTGTCTTTTTCATTTTCTGCTCTATCCCTTCACCATTTCACACTCTTCTTCTTCCTCCCTCCTTGTTCTAACTATCCCTCCCTATTGTCTCCAGTACTCGATACTTTCTTATTATTGCTGTTATTGATTCATGGCTGTCTTCACACATTTTGTTTGTATTCATAATACTTCTTGTTAACTTGCTTATGTAGTTGTGATTTATATTTGTTCAGGCTGAGACTGAAATAGGTCCATTTGTATCAGTGCTCAACCTATAAATAAATAAATGCATACACAAACATTCTTGTTTCCTTTGGGCAGTAGTGAACAGCCCTTAATGTACAACTGTTCAATGATTAAGTCCAGGGTGTGATGAAATCAGATTTGGTGTAGGAGTAAAAACACTGCTATGTGCTACTACGTTAAAACAAACAAACAAACAAAAAAAAAACTATGGGGTTAATAGGTTGCCTTTTACTATATCTACAGTATATAAAACAGCACTGATTACTAGAGATAGTACCCAAAGTTCGGCAACATTATTCCTTATATGTCTACATATTTCATTATTTCACACTCTTCTACTTCCCTCCTTATTTGATCTGTATTAGTTTGTCGAAGTCTAATTGCAGCAAACGTTCATCAAACCAAAATCACAGAACGGCTGTTCATCAAATGTTGACATCAGCAAACGTTTTTCTCAGGGAAGGAAATGACTTGGCCAACATATGGAAATTTGCCCTTTTCCCCACTGTAGTGTGAACTCGGAGTTGGTATGTATAAGTGTGGGGGGGGGGTACAGCCCCCCCATTTTGGTGGGTTTGATTTGCTGTTGTGTGTGAGATGGTTGGTTTGTTGGCCAAGTCTTTTCCTTCCCTAGCAAAAACATTCACTGATATGAACGTTCAGTGAATGGCTGTTTGGTGATTTTAGTTCAATGAACAGCCATTTGCTGTAATTAGACTTTGATGAACTGATATAGACCCCCTTATTCTAACCACCCCTCCCTATTGTTCCCTGTACTGCATATTTTCATATTATTGCTGGTATTGATTCATTGCTATCTTCGCACAGCATTTTGTTTATATTCATAGTACTTTTTTTAACTTGCTTATATAGTTGCCATTTATATTTATCCAGGCTGAGATTGAAATAGGTCCATTTGGATCAGTGCTCAACCTGTAAATAAATAAATGCATACACAAACATTCTAGTTTCCCTTGGCTAGTAGTGAACAAACAGCCCTTAACGTAAAACTGTTCAATGACCGAGTCCAGGGTGTGATGGAATCAAATTTGGTGTAGAATTGAAAACACTCTTAGTAGTACATAAACATTGTTAGTAGTACTAAGTTAAAACAAAACAAAACAAAAAAAATATGGGGTTAATAAGTTGCAGTTTACTATATGCCCAGTGTGTAAAAAGCACTGATTACTGGTGATCGTACCCAAAGTTAGACATCATTATTCTATATCTGCTTACATCTTTAATAATACTTGAAATTGTACTGACAGACTAAGGAAGAAATATATATATATATATATTGCCGAGTAAGTAATAACACATAATTCAAAATAAGTGTGACACAAATACGTAATAACTCACTGCAAAATTATAGTCTTATTTTGTACATATCCCATTTAAAAGACTTCATGTAAAACTTTGTTTTGTGAAAATAAATTTTGATGCAGCATAAGTAGTCTGTTTTACACGTGTATGTGCAAAGTATGTGGTATCGCATAGCAGTCAAGTTCAATAACAATAACTGAGCGTTAAATGTTTTAATTTCTTATAATCTGAGTATTAAAAATACACATCATAGTAATAATATTAGTTCCTTCAGGCATGTGTCTTTGTATTAAAATTTTGTTGACCACGCAAGAAACAGTTTTGAGCCATGGATTCATTAAACATAGTCAGATTAAATGATTTTGGGGTGGTGTTGCACATTCCTCCTGTGGCACTTTGCTTTAATTGGGTATGTGGTGTCTTGTCTTTTTTCATTCTGGCTTTTTGGCACAGTCACATTACAAAGTAATCCTTTTTCTTCACTCTTTCTACTGAATCTGTTTGTCTTGAGTTTAGTGCAGTCTTTTCTGCACTTGCATTGTTACCTTCAGTCATAAGATGTTTAGATATTTAACTCTTTCCCCCTTTTGGGTTGGTATACAGATTAAGTAATGGGGAAATCTACAAGGAAGCAAATGCATTCCATTTATTTTGCTTCAAGATTTTTGGATTATCATGTTTTTGACAGCATTCATTTACAGATTAAGTCTGAATTAAGCAGTCTAAATATTTCAGTAGTCAACTTCACATATTTCTCATGAGTCTTGTAGTGTGATTTTTTTTAAGTAAAGCAGTACTTCTGCAACATGTGACCAGTATAAATTATCCAAATAGGTTTTGCATTTTGCAATTTTAATATGCCACCTTAGCATGTAATAAATGCTTTGTTCTTAACAGTTATGACTGTCACATTCCATCCAAAAGCAGATGTCATAAGTCACAATTCTTGTATATGTTTGTATGTGTACTGAGAGGTAACTTTTATTTAATAAGATTTCTTTTCTTGAGTTGTATGGAAGGATTGCTAAGCAAAGCTAACCTAATATGCTGCATGGAAATTTCAGTTCTGAAATGATTTGTTTTCTTAAAATCCATTTAATAGCTTTGCAAGTTCTGTCTGTAGCAGAACTCACCATTTTCATGTGGGCTGGTGTTTTTGTTTATTAATACTATGTGCTTCACAGCCACAGTGAATTTCTAGTTGCAATCCACAGAAAGAAAAGCATTATTAGGAGGCCCATGATGTATATAAACTGTTACTGTGCAGTTGACATACAACTGTTCTGGAAGTCTGCAGAATTAAGGAAAAAAGAGTAGCCTGAAATTACATTTAACATGTGTTTGGTACTCTAAACTGTATTTTTTGAAGTATATTTTACACAAAGATATACCACACATTTTGTCACATGGAAAGTAGCTTTAGATGCTGCTCATTTAAAAAAAAAATAAATAAACTTCTCAGTACTCTTATAAACATATTATAAATCACTCAGGTCAGTGAGAGTGATTTATAATAAGTTTTACATTGTTTTTTTGTTTGTTTTCTTTAAAACAGAATATAAAGCTCCTCCCCCAGCCTGTGAAGTGGAACACTCCACTTTAACGTTCCCTCACGAGATGACAGCTGTACGCAGGATAAAAGCCCCTGCGGTTCTGAGAGCTGATTGGCTGAAGTCATGTAAGTGATCTATAATTTAGAAAACAAAAAAGAACCTGTGATTATGCAAGAAATTGATCCTGTTAAATTTGCTAAATGAAAAAAAAAGGATAAGTTGTCTTAAATAACTGGTCAATTAAACCTCACTGAGTTTGGAATTGCTATTTATTACCAAATGTAAGTATACATCTGAATTATCATTGTCTCCCTTTAAAGAATTTAATTTATGGTGTTACAAAGTCTAGTGGCTATGATGCACATTTAATATAATGCCATTCACATGTCGTTTTTCTTTCATTGGTGTAAGTTGTTTTTGAGAAATCTGAGCATTTGAAAAGTAGTGCTGAATGGCTTGTGATTGTGAAACACAGTAATGGATAGTGTTTGCCTGGGGAAGCTGCTGTCATTGGTCTGCGTGCAACCTGTCTGGGGACATTGCTACTGTAATATGTTGTTGGCTATGGTGAATATGATTTGTTGAGTGTGCATGATATGTGTATGACGTGGCAATTTGTTCTGCTGCCAATGTTTAATGAAGACAGTGTAATTTGATTGATCTAAGTAAATAGATAGTGACCATGGCAGTATCAGAAAATAGAAAATATGATGTGGGATAACTGGTATACCTTTATGCTCTCTATTAGTGTTTTTAATATCTTAAAGTGATAGCTATAAGAAATTATGGTATATAACATTTAGAAGTTGCTGAAATGTATTGCTGGGTTAATTATCAGGAAAGCAAAATGTGCTTTAATTTATTGTGACTATTTAAGGACTGATTAGTATTTCTGTAGTATTTTAAGTGGAATAAGACAAGTAAAGATTGAAGACTATAATTAATATGGAAAATTCCAGCAAATATGTCAATATGGCTTGCTTTTGTCTTTCACATCATGGCTGCATGACTAATATCTCTGTAAGATGCGCAATAACAGGAAAAGTGTATTGAGGCTCTGAAAATATTTATTGGGCTAGTATATGAAAAATATCTTGGTCCTGACTGCAAAGAACATGTTTTTTGTCTGTTTTGCTCATACATTAAATGTCAGCCTAAGAATATGAACTGTTAATAAGCTGCTTTCTGTAGTCCAGGGTTTAATTCTCTCAGTGTACCTTTGCCCACTATGTTGCTCTGTGAAAGCCATTTAACTAGACAGTGATTAGGGGGCATTTGGGAAACTGGGCTAGGCTCCCCAATGGTGTCCTGGACTTCATGCCTGGTAACTACCTATGAACTTACTATAGTTTAATTTTTTCAATTTCTCCATATCTTTTGGGTTTGTAGTACCATGATGGGAATGGACTCCATTCCTAAGTCAAAGTACGATTAAAGTTCATGAAATTAGTATTGTTTCAATCTTTGATGTCAGCCAGAAGTGCTTTTCGCAGCACCCGCAATGTGCCTAGTAATGACTCCTTCTGCAATTCATACGGAGTTATATGTATTGGTAACATATCTAAATACAATTGTAGATTATGTTTTATAAGACCCATTGCTCCTATTGCTATTTGGGCTGTCTGGGTATCTTTCTTCCACATTGCTCTAATTTCTGCCTGTAAATCCTGATATTTTATGACTTTGTATCTCTCTGTACGCAAGACACTGTATTCACTGGGTATGGTGATTTAAATGATCATTGCTACTTTTGTCTTCTTTTCATGGACCACTATATTTGGTTTTCTAGCATCTATCTTTTGAACTGTTGGTAATGGATGATCCCATGTGATGTAAACTTCATCATTTTCTATGATGCTTTGTGGCTCATGTTTCCAGTGTTTTTCAGCCACTTCAGTATTATAATGTTTGCACAATTCCCCAGTACAACAATCTTGCCACATTATTATTATGCCTTTCAGTATACAGTCCTTCTGCAATTAGTATGTCACAACCAGCAATGAGGTGCGCAACTGTTTTCAATTTGGCTTTACAAAACCTACATTTGTCTGTTTCTCCCACATATTCAATGGACTTTGTAAACCAATGTGTAAGCAGCCCACTGTCTTGGGGCATCAATATTAACCTTTCATCTCTTGGCTTGAATTCACCTCTCCTTAACCATTCCTACATTTGTTCCTGATCTACATGAGGTTCTCCCAGAAGTTTTCTACATTTGGAACTATATTTATGCATTTTCCATATTTCTTGCCTTCTCATATGGTCCTTCACCTTATATTCTTTCTTTTGTTTTTTAGCACATTCAGTTGCTGCCTGATTTTTATCTACTTCTGGTTTATGCCAATATGCTTCTGCTAGATTAAGCAGAGAAGTCTTAGATTTATTCTCCTCATATTTCAAAACTTTCACTACATTTGGGTCTTGTGAAGTCAGCAGATATGTGGGGAGTCCCACAATTGCAGATCCATACGTGTAATCAATTTCAAGGAGGCCCATCACTCCTTTGGAGTGGGGAATATATAATCTTGGTATGCACTGATTTTTTTAAATCATTTGGTGAGCATAAAACATCCTTCTTGTTTTCCTGTCTAATCTGTCCCAACACGTTTGGGGCCAGTCAGTCACTCCAAAACTGTAAGTTAGGATAGTAAGAGTAAATTGGTTTATAGCTTGGATTTTGTTCCTAGATGTCACTGTTGTTTTCAGGATTAATTTAAGTCTTCTAAAGTATCCCTTCATCATCATCACCATCATCAACATCTTCTTTCGGCTGTTCCCATTAGGGGTCGCCACAGCGGATCATCTGTTTCCATTTCTTCCTGTCCTCTGCATCTTGCTCTGTCACACCAACCACCTTCATGTCCTCTCTCACCACATCCATAAACCTTATCTTAGGCCTTCCCCTTTTCCTGTTACCTGGTAGCTTCATCCTTAGCATCTTTTTTCCAATATACTCAGCATCCCTCCTCAACACATGTCCAAACCAACATAATCTTGCCTCTCTGGCTTTGTCTCCAAACCTTCCAACCTGGGCTGACTCCCTAATATACTTATTCCTAATCCTGTCCACCCTTGTCACACCCAGTGCAAATCTTAACATCTTTAACTCTGCCAAATCCAGCTCTAACTTCTGACTTTTTGTCAATGCCACTGTTTCCAACCCATATAACATAGCTGGTCTCACTACACTTTTGCAGACCTTCCCTTTCACTCTTACTGGTACTCGTCTGTCACAAATCACTCCTGACACTCTTCTCGACCCACTCCATCCTGCCTGTACTCTCTTCTTTACCTCTGTTCCACACTCACCGTTACTGTGAACTTTTGATCCCAAGTATTTAAACTCATCCACCTTCACCACCTCTACTCCTTGCATCCTCACCATTCCTCTATCCTCCATCCTCCCTCTCATTCACACACATATATTCTGTCTTAGTCCTGCTGACCTTCATTCCTCTTCTCTCTAGAGCATATCTCTATCTCTCCAGGGTCTCCTCCACCTGTTCCCTACTATCACTCCAGTTCACAATGTCATCTGCAAACATTATAGTCCATGGGGACTCCTGTCTGATCTCGTCTGTCAACCTGTCCATCACCATTGCAAATAAGAAAGGGCTCAGAGCTGATCCTTGATGTAACCCCACCTCCACCTTAAACGCATCCGTCACTCCCACCGCAGACCTCACTGCTGTCACACTACACTCTTACATACTTCTCTGACACTCCCGACTTTCTCATACAATACTACAACTCCTCTCTAGGCACCCTGTCATATGCTTTCTCTAAGTCTACAAAAACACAATGCAACTCCTTCTGACCTTATCTGTACTTCTCCATCAACACTCTCAGAGCAAACATTGCTTTCCCAGCATGAAACCATACTGCTGATCACTAATCATCATGTCCCTTCTTAACCTAGCTTCCACTACTCTTTCCCATAACTTCATGCTGTGACTGATTAGTTTAATCCCTCTATCGTTACTACAGTTTTGCACATCACCCTTATTTTTAAAAATCGGTACCAAAACACTTTTTCTCCATTCCTCAGGCATCCTCTCACTTTCCCAGATTTCATTAAACAATCTGGTTAAAAATTTCACTGCCATTTCATCTAAACACCTCCATGCTTCCACAGGGATGTCATCTGGGCCAACAGCCTTTCCATTCTTCATTTTCTTCATAGCTATCCTTATTTCCTCCTTGCTAATCCATTGTACTTCATGATTCACTATCCCCACGTCATCCAACCTTCTCTCCCTCTCATTCTCTTCATTCATCAACCCCTCAAATCCTTACTAAGTTTTATTCACATTTGTTCATGTTTTATTGTTGGTCCTTCATCAGTTCCCAAATATGTATACACTCCCTCTTGCTCAAGTTCTTTTATATCACATTCTTGCCACAAACTAATGTTTTTCTGGTGCTAAAGTTTTCCTGTTTTAAAGGTTGCTTTTACACATTTATCAAGACCAAATGACATTCTTATCTCATCCAAAAAAGTTTTGACAACTTGCAGTTGTGCTTTCAGTTCCTCATCTGATGAGCTATACAGTTTTAAATCATCGACAACGAGTAGTTGAGAAGTCTTTATACTTTGTTTTTTTCTAGGAGCCAAGTTATAGCCATGGCCTAAGCTGTTAAGTAGACAGCTTAATGGGTTAAGGGCAAGGCAGAATAGCAGCAGTGATCAGACAGTCACCCTGGAATATTCCCCTTTGAATTTTTATCCATGTGATAATAATTTATCCTTTATCATGGATTAATTGCAAAGTGGTCTGCCTCTGTATCATGGTCATTTCAGTATATTTGATCAGTGTAGGATGTATCCTATACATTTCAAAGCACTCTTTTATCTATGAATGTGGGATACTATCAAATGCCTTTTTGTAGTCAATCCATGCCATACTTAGATTCTTCCCCTTTTTACAGTTCTCTACTATGACTTTTTTTTAACAACAAATGATCCTTTGTTCCATATGACTTTCTTTTATTATCCTTTTGTTCTACTGCCATAGTCGAGTTTTCTTCTAGATGACTATAAACTCTGTCAGCATTGATTCCCGTATCTAGTTTATATGTCATCGGAAGGTAAGTTATTGGTCTAATTTTTAGGGTAGCTTGCAGGTTCACTCTTAAGTAGGAGCATTGTTTTTCTTGTTGTTAGCCAGGTTGGTGTCTGTTCAGGGTATGCATATAAATAGTTCTTACTCATGGCTAAATCTTCTTGCAAAGTTGTTAATACTTTTAACCATAAGTTAGGTACTGCATCTGGGCCTAGGGTTTTTCAGTTAGAAGCTTTTCTTAACTTTGTTTGTCTCTCTGGCTGTTACTCCATCCCATTTCATATCGTGTACATTTAAACTTCTTATTCTTTCTTTTAGTTCTTCTATCCATTTAGCATCTTTGTTATGTTCCACAGGATCTTCATAGATACTTCTCCAAAATATATCTTTCTTCTTTTTTTGGTGGTCTTTCAATCCCTTTTACCTTGTTTCCCAGTTCTCTATAAAACTTTTTTAGGTCATCAATAAATTGCTTCATTTGTACTTTTCCTTTATATTTATTTGCGTATCTTCTAAACTTTTCCACCTGTACTGAGATTTTTAGTTTATTTGCAATAGTGCATGGTAGATCCTGGTCTGTTCTAATACAGCGCATTGCTTTTATCACATCTGTCTTTCTTAGTATTTTTGTTGATCTGTTCCCTCTTCTGTATTCTTCTAACAGGGCACTTCTTGTCTTAGTTGCTCTATAATTTTCTGTTTCGATACCTCCATGATAGTGTTTGATTTCCTTTCCCTACTACCCTGTGTTCTTGTGGTAGAACTTTATTAGTTATTAGTTTAGCTGCACAGTAATATGTCCTGTTTACTTCTGTTATATTGCATGGATCTCTATGGACAGTCCTAATTATTGTGTTCATTTGTTTTATCAAACTTCTGACTTTTTGGGTTTTATTGACCTTCTGCAGACTTATTTCTTTCATTGATTTTAATATAGCTATCTACGTGTACTAAATAAAGCAACTCTTCTCTTAGCTCATTTTCTTCTAAACTGAGGGCACATTTTTTGTTTTCCATTTCCGGTGGGCATTCTGTAGAAAGTTCTGTAGCATCTTCCTGTAGCACATTCCCCAATTTCATCCTGGGCCACCTGTTGCTCTATCATATGGGAACTCACTAGCCTGTCTCTCCTCAACATTGACTGCATCAGAGTTTCCACATTTTCCTGTTCCTTCCTTTGTTGTCCATTTTCAAGTAAACATTTGTACTGGTTTCCTGTGAAAGGCTCCAAAATATCTTCATATGGCACCTGACCAATTGCTTCCCATTCCACTGTTTTTCCCTTAATTTGGATATCCATTGCTCTCTCCTGTTGTGGTGCTTTATAAATTAGATTTCCTACACTGGTTCCTTCACTTCGCAGTTACTCCGTAACCTCAGTCTCTATTTCTTTAACTTTTCCATTACTAATCTTCTTCTTCTTATTTTTTGTACTGTAAAGTTTTCCATGTCTGGATTTCTTTGCCTGTATTTCTCTTCAAATATCTTTGGTGTTGCTCTTTTTGTATTGATTAGTTTTGCTTGCTCCTTTGCATAAGTATTACACCATATTCAATCTCTTTTTCTTTCCCATGTCCATATTTCTTCTTCACATGTCTTGTGATTTTCCTGTTTCTCTGTACTTTGGGGGCACACTCTATCATGCTGTGATGTAACCTGTGTTAGATTTTCTACATCAAATCCTTTTCTTTGCAGGCACTCCACAACTTCAACTTCTATTTTTTTAACTTCTGCTATACTGATCTTCTTTTCTACATTCCCTCTTTGTGATACTGTTTTTTTTATTGTGAAATGTTCCATATAAGTATGCTTTGCCTGTATTTCTCTTCGATTATCTGTGTGGCTGCCTTCTTTATATTGATTAATTTGGTTTTTATCCTTTGCATAAATATTACACCTTATCAAATCTCTCCCTTTCCCATGTCCATATTTCTTTTTTATACTTATCAAAAATCTCTAGTTTTTGTTGTTTATATTTTTGCACTTCCTCAGATGCTTCTTTTTCCAAACATTTCAAAGTTTCCTGACCTATATACTGTTCTTCACAAATCTGTTGTATTAATGAATACAAATTTTTATTTGGAGCTTCTGACAGTTTTTCTTGTGGAAGTATTTTTCTTTCCTCTAATTTCCCTCTTAATCGTTTTGTATGTCTTGTGTCTGGAAATACTGGGCTTTTTGCAAAATAGTAACAGTACATAATTTCTTTCTTATCCTCAGTAGTCCACTTTATCATCTTTATGGCTCTTCTTTTGCGGACTACAGCTTTCTTATACAAGAGGGGGACTATCCTCTCCCTGGACCTGGTCAGTAGTTCAACAGTATAAGGTCTGTAGTGTATACTATGTGAGATGTCTCACAAATGAAAATTGCTGTTTATATACTTGAGACATCAACTTGCTTAGTGTGTCAGATCATGTGTACAAACAGAAAGTTACAAGATGACTGATCCCTGCCTGAAACCTGAGTTTGTTTACTCATTACTCATAGCAACACTAAACCCACATATGTGGAGGCCCTTAACAGTATCCTGCCCAAGCAACAAGGATCTCCAAAGCTGAAACCAAACAAACACCAATCACAACCAAAGTGTCACATAGCTCACAACACCAGTGTGCCACTCAATAACAGCTCCTAAGGCAAGACAACGTACCCAACACTTTAGTCATAGGTGACTCTATAGTCAGGCACGCTGATATCCCACTCACCAAGCTGAACAAGGGTAAAATTGTAATCAGCTGTCTAAGCAACAAGGACCTCCAAAGCTGAAACCAAACAAACACCAATCACAACCAAAGTGTCACATAGCTCACAACACCAGTTTTGCACCCAACAACAGCTCCTAAGGCAAGACAACGTAAACACTTTAGTCATAGGTGACTCTATAGTCAGGCACACTGATGTCCCTCTCACCAAGCTGAACAAGGAGAAAATTGCAGTCAGCTGCCTGTCGGGTGCCAGGATCCGCCACATAATGCATGCACTCAAGTCAGTCCACAAGTACAAATATGACTCTGTCATTGTCCATGTTGGAGAGAAAGACTTGAGACGTACCTCCCTGGACTACATGAAAAGAGGCATGGAATAGCTCTCGGATCATGTGGCCCAGGCAGATATGACCCTAGCCCTGAGTAGTAACCATCCTGCATTTGCCCAAAATTATACCACAGTATAAGGACAAATTGATTGACTTCAACAATTGGCTAAGCTTCTGGTGTCATTCAAAGGGGATCTAGTATCTGTCTGCCTGGGACAACATGATCGACAGACCACGATGCTTTTCCAGAGATGGTCTGCACCTGTTACCCCTGGGATTCAGGTTACTGGCTAAGGCTCTTGCCACCCCTATAGTGCCTTTTTAGGCAAAGTTCAAAGGACAAAACCACCACCTTAATAGGTACAAGCATGCAAAATCTGAAGGTAATGCTACTCAGTGCTAGAAGTCTAAACCTCAAAATGCACTGTCTTGAGGCACTCCTAAAAATGGAGAACATCGTATCTGTGCAGTAACTGAGACCTAGTTCAAGGCTCCAGAGAGCACCCCTGCAATACCAGGCTACAACTCCTACCACACTTTTCAGCCACCAAACCAGGACCGAAACACTAAAGGTGGAGGAGTGTCCATATTCACCAAGGATATTCACAACACCAAGCTAGTTGCCCAACACAATGCGTCTGAAATTCTCCAGGTGCAACTAACACTAGGTAAAACTGCAATCCAAATTGTAGCTTACTACAGATCTCCCACCATGCCTCAAGATTCTCACTACACCTTTCTAGACATACTTGAAAATGTTAAGCTACAACCAAACACCCTAATACTGGGTGATATCAACTACCCTGCCATTAACTGGGAAAACTACTCATGTACCAACACCGTTGCCCAACGGTTCTTGGAATTCATAAATTCCAATGCCCTGGATCAACTAATCCTTGGTCCCACCAGGGGCTCCAATATCCTAGACCTGGTCATTACCAACATGGGAAATCGATGCTCCACAACTACGGTTACCCCCTTGTTGGTCAGGTCTAAACATAAGGTAATCACCCTTGACATCCACATCCCAGCCCCACACCCAGTAAGGAAACCTCCGTAAAAAACTTCTCCAAAGCCAACTTCATGCTACTCAAGTCAGAAGTGACAAACTTCATGACACCCATGCAAATGGGAACTGAAAGTTTGACTGCTGAATCCTAAACTAAAGCACTGTATGAGCACATCCACTCGTACATGAATCGTGCCATCCCCAATAGAACCAAGACACTTTCCTCCCAAAAAAGAAGCCATTCTGGTGGTCCCTTGCCAGAAACAAACTTTACAACAAATGGAAGAAACTGTTGCAGAAAAGAGGAAAATCCCAGGATGCAAAAAACTCCCTTACCAGCCTCAGTAAGAAGCTGAGATCCCTCATAAAATCCTCCAAAGCTAGTTACGAAAATAAAATTGCCAAAGATTCCAAAGACAGCCATAAGGATTCTATAGCTATGTCAAGAATCTAAATGGCAATCCTCAGATCTGCTTTGAGCTACAACAGAATGGCATTAAATATACTGATCCCAAGGATATTGCCAATATCCTGGCAGATTGATTCAGTGCAAACTTCACCCCCCTCTCACCCCCTAAAGGGCCCATCTCAATACTGAAAGATTGCCAAATTCTGGTAATAACAGCCACACAGGTAAAAATTGCACTCTCCAAAGCTAAGAATACAGCATCCATTGGACCAGACGACATCCCAGGCTGTGTACTACATGAACTACAAAATGAACTGGCACCTGACCTCACCTAAGTGTCATGTTTAATCATAGCCTCACCTTAGGCTTCGTGCCCACTGAGTGGCGCACAGCTACAGTTATCCCACTCCACAAGGGAGGATCCACCTTGGATCCCGGGAACTACCACCCCATCAGTCTGACAAGCCTGATCTGCAAGGCCATGGAATGTATTGTCATGGAACTTATAAACAAAGACATTGGCAACCTTCAAACACTGGATCCCATGCAGTTTGGGTTTGTGAAGGGCTGATCTTGTCTCCTGAACCTGATTGACTTCTTCAAATCAGTCTCCAGAGCCGTGGACAAGGGTAAGGTGGTCCACACAGCCTATATGATCTCGCCAAGGCCTTTGACACCATCCCCCACTCTGGAATCATAGATAAACTTACTAAGCTGGGCATTAATCCCTATGTCACTCGATGGGTTGCCAACTGGCTTACTGACAGAACCCATACTGCAAAAGTAGCCAACTCCAAATCCAGCTCCAGACAAGTGACAAGTGGAGTACCTCAGGGTTCATTCTTGGGACTGCTCTTGTTTGGCATCTACTTCTCTGAAGTACAGGCACTAAGAGACTCTGGCAAACAAAGTTCGCAGATGACTGCAAACTGGGAGCCATTATTGAATCCCCAAATTATGTGGATATTCTACAAAAGGGCCTTACAGAAACAGATGCTTAGTGCCAGAGCCATGGGCTCAAGCTCAATGCCAAGAAATGTATAGTTATCCCCTTTGGGAAAAAACATGTACCCGTGAATTACCACATAGGTGGCAGTACACTAAACACTGAAAGTGTGATAAGAGACTTAGGGACACAGGTGGACAGTGGTTTCACCTTTGATAACCACATTGCCACAACAGTCTTCTATGTGGCACACCTCATTACTAAGGGCTTTTCATCCAGAAAAAAGGAGGTCATTGTCCCACTGTACTCATCCCTCATTAGACCCATTATAGAATACAACACCCCGTTTGGTATGTACCTTTCAAGACATCTACAACAACTGGAAAGGCCATAAAAATACCTCACTAAAAGAATCACAGGCCTATAGCAGATGCCCTGTGCTGACCATCTAAAAAAACTCCAGCTATACTCTGCCACATATTGTCCACTCGGAGGTGATCTCTGCTTAACATACAAGGCCATGTCAAACCTAGAGCTGTTGGACATGCTACACTTAAAGAAATCCCAGTCCCTCAGAGACACACGCTCCAGGGATCTAAACGTTGTCATCACAATGAGCAAAACATGCTGGAGGGATAGGTTCCTGACCCAGAGACTCCCCAGACTCTGGAATAGACTGCCCATACATGTCAAGCAGAGCACCTCTTTGGCCCTCTTCAAAAGGAACCTTGATAATTAGATGGGAGATAGGAAATTCATCCCGAGGATCACATCAGTCGCCCTGCTAGACAGGGGTCCAGGGAGGTAAATACTGTGGGAAGAAATAGCCAGGGAATTGTTATGGCTAGGCTTGTATAGACCCTAGGGTCGATAGCCTAGTACCAACCTATGAACCTTTGCTCAGATTTTGAAATATAGTTTTGGTTTACAACTAACTTTATGGGGCATTCAGAAAGAGTTAGACCTATTGTGCAGTATTAAGAATCATAGGATCATAGGAAGTTCAAGGCCACTGAGTCTTGCAACCATTACAGTGTGCTGACCTTATTATGGGTCTCTCCTAACAAGGAGGCCTGGAACAATCAAGCCCTGGATGAATTTATGAATACTCATCCAGTTATCCAGGACCCATTTGAAGGAAGATAGTGCCTTACTCTGCTTTATTTTTAGGAGAGAGAGTATTTCAGTGGTACAAGAGGCACTGATTAACAAATGTTGCTGCCCACCTTGCTTTATTGATTTGCTGAAGCAGGTTAAGATCCCATGTATTAGTATTTGTGGGACTGTTTGATTTGCAAAGGCACAAGAGTTCCTGGACTACTGGAATGCTTCCTGAGTTGTAAGTGCCAAAACATTTATTTCAGATGCGTATATATTTCCATAATATGAACCCAAGTCAGAATTAAAAGCATCAGCTCATGTTATTTAGCACTGCATGATGGTGTTAGCCTTTTCTGTCACCTTTTTATCTCTGAAGTGTATTTGCGTATCTGGTACTTACGTATTATCGCAACCAAATTTTCGTAGTTGCGACTTTCGCTTATTTCGATAGAAACGAGGTCATGAAACAGTGTAAAGTGGCATTCAGAGTGTGTATTGCTGGGGAATAATTTCAGATTACCTTCAGGAACAAAAACAGTGGAGAAAGCCCTCTTCCTGTTTTTTGCATGCTTGCATTGTCATGCCTGCTGTCAGTGTGATGGACGGATTGCATTCACTATGTGGAAGGAATCCTTCGGAGAAGGCAAACACAGACATAGTAGTGATGGTTTTAGTGACATTTATTTTTTTAACAATTTGTAAATACAGTAATGGTTAAAAGTAAGCAAGTGTGGGTTAAACAATTTCTCAGTGTCTGTGTTTTACTTCTCTGAAGAATTTCTTCTGCAGGTTCAAAATGAGACAAACGATAGTATGATAGCTGCCATGAAAAGTGTAGCTTGCCTGTGTAATGCACGCAAAAAAACAGGAAGATGGTTTTCTCCACTGTCTCTGTTCCCGAAGTTAATCTGAAGTTATTCCCCAGCAAAACACACTCTGAACACCACTTTATAGTAAATGTCAAGTTCTGGGGCACTACTACACATTTACAAAGACAGTTTCAATTGTTTCATGTACTCCTATCTGTGGTGGTATGTGCATTTCGCAACCGTGAAAATCTGGTTGTGATAATACGTAAGTACCATGTATCTTAATATGATTTACCTTAAGTTTGGACAGCTCGATCCTTAAACAAAATTATGCTGTTATATGTGCACTATTATCATTTTTTATTATATTCACAACAAATAGCTAGTCAAACTGCTTCAAAAATCACAAACTCATCAGTCACTCTTGCATTCACCAAGCATGGTCATTTAGTGAGAAAAAAATAAACAAACAACTGCCCTGTTCTCCTGTCTTGGTAGCAGTATGTATTTAAATGAAGTAACACTGTATAACAAAAAAAAAAAAAAAAAAATAGGGAAACTAGTGGTCTGAAAACTTTGTTGATGAGCTCAATCACAATTTCCAAAAATCATGAAACCCAGGTAAATACTTTAACAATGTTAAGCATATTAGCTTTTATATACTTAGAAGTAGGTGTGTAAAATATACTTAGTGCTTAACTTTAAACCAGCCTATTCATGGCAAACAATGTAAACAGGGCCGTAAAGTGCATTTTAGAAAAGCAAGTACACACCCACACTCTACTACTGATTAGATCAAATTAAATTCTAGTAAAGGAAAACACTACCAATCTATTTGCAACCCACATTCCAAGATCAGGTATTAAGAAAAAACATAACATATACATTAAAAAATATACATAAAAAGACTTTTAACTAAAATCACTTTCTGCTAACTAGTGCAATAAAGCCTTTATCAGGTTTTCGACAAGAGCTAAAATCAAGAAAAAACACATAGCTGTCCAACCGTAAACATAATCAAACTAGAACACTAAATATAAAAATACATCTGTCTAATAATATCTAGTAAATATCCATCCATGTGTATTAACGTGCATAAAAAAACTATATAACTGTATAACAAAGAATCACATGGAACCCGGCAGCAGACAAAAAAATAAAAACATTTATGCATGCTTCCATATCTGTGTTCAGTACGGGTAGAAAAGGCTTCCATTGTGTCCTAAATCTGAAAATAGCACAGCACATATCCAAGTACTCACCAAAACTCAAATGTTTGCTGTTCAAAGGCATAACTATGCAAATGCATTTTGGAAACAAAGCTGTGGTCTTTTTAAACTGAAAACAGTACAGCATTTATTAAACTATGTTCCCATACTCACTGTTTACAGGCTGGGAACACAGCCTTTTAAATGCATTTCTTCAAGTAACCTGCAAACCAAGTACACAAACAGCAAAACATCATCATCATTGTCAACACTCTTTTCTATTTTTACACAAGAACACCAAGTAAAAAATAAAAAAAATAATAAATAAATAAGCATCCAGCTCTGTGGTGCAGTGGGATGTATCCTTGACTGTACCACAAGTGACCTGGGCATGAGTACAGGATCTATTCCCAGAGGTAAGAAAGAATAGCAATTTAGCGAGTTTGTCATAGGAAGAGGAATGCATTTTCAGGCAAGGACTACAGCCCTTTTTCATCCACTGGATATATACACCAGCATTCCATCAGTGGCTTCCTTTTTGCATCTTTAAGTCATGGACATAGGGTGCAGATGGCATAATAAAAATGTGAACTACCTGACGATAATGGCTTACCTCATTCTGTTTCTCACCCATCTCCCATCTGGTAAAGAAGATGCCACCATCTGCCTCAGGGATTACAAATGTGTCAAAAGATAAGACAGTGGTTTGAAGCTATGGGTTGGGATGGCTCAAAAATGTTAAGCACAGAGGTACGTATTAGAACTAAGTATTTAAACAGCTTAATGGTAGCTAAACTTATACAGTTTACCATCAGCACTGACATGGGTGCATGAACTGGGATGAGAGTATTTTTGATCTGTTTATTTATTTATTCATTCATTTATTTAATTAGTCTTGGTAAGTGGGCTAGTCCTGGGTCCCCATTCAGCCATAACTTGGTTACCTAGCCCAATAAAAATACAGGGCAGAATAGTGCTGAGGCAAATTTTAGACATTAGGGCATGCAGATTCAATATTATAAAAGCTTATGTAATGGAACTTTTACATCATAACTTCTGGTTATGTATTACATCATTTAGTTAGTAATAGTAGAACACTGATAAACACACATTGATCTTTTGCAATGTGTCACATTTAAGTGGAAAAGAAAAAGAAAGGAAAGATGAGTATATGAGTAGATGAGTAGGTAGTGTGTACACTGAAGTTACAATTACATAGATGGATTAAACTTAACAATCCATCAATTATAGATAGTGCTTTGCAGCATTATGGTAAAAAGTAAAATATATATGTTGAAAGGATGTTTATTCTGTGAGTTTGCCCATAAAACAATGACATTTATAACTTCTTTTGAGAAGATTCTCAGGTTAATTCTGAATTCCATGAAGACTATGACCTGTCTGATTTCATTTGGAAGATGGCTCCACCTGGCAGGTACTCTGTTCTATGTACATCCCTGTGAAATCGGACAGTATTGTCACTATGTTCAGAGTTTGGAATGTACTTGCTAAGGATGGACAGTCAGGGTGTGAGGAGATGTAATGTGGAATGGGGTGTAATGAGGAGAATTATTGCTTTCTGTAAAGTAGTACAGAGGTATTCATTTCGGGAACCAAGGTGTGCAAATCTGCAGATATTGTCTACAGTTGATTAAATCATCTACTGCATAGCAGTCAGAAAAATGCAAACAGCCTTAGTCCTTGTGATTATTACTGTGTAACATATTTTTGAAACATACCATACAATAACATATCATACTCCATTAGCAAATGTATTTAAACTCCAGAGCTATTTTTATTTAGCAACAATGCAGATTTAGAGAATGTTAATATTACAATTTGCTGTCATTTGGTATTTACATGTTCTGTTCTCCCCTTAACTTCATACTGATGTTTTATAAATGTAACAGATGACTGCATATTCTTAGTTCTAGGCTGGTTCTTAAAATGCTTCATTTAGAGAAGCCTACAGTTTAAGGAATCCAAGAATAGCAACTGTGCAAGCATTAGGATTAATTAAAAAGTGTTATAATGTAGGGAAAATGCATTTGTGAGGAAATATGGCTAAACTGCCTGCCTAGAACATAAAGTCATTATAGCAGTTCAAAAAGACTAGTGTAACAATAGGCAATGGTTTCTGGAAAGCAGCAAAAGCAATCAGGATATCTCCCTCAGTACGGATGAGGCAACTGTGCTTGTAAATGATGTTGTTACATGTGCCTTCCTCTCAGAACTGCTGACTGTTGAAAAAGGATGAAAAAAATGCATGCCAGTGTCAGCTCTCGCCATTGTTCAACAGTGTAAAATTAAATTAATAAAAGACTCAAACACATGAAACAGAACAGGAAATTAATAGCTTTCACAGCAGATCCTGATGCAGTCATTTGCAGCCCTGCTTTACGCACCAAAGGCTTCATAAATGTGTGCAGTTTCTCAAAACAAGCATAGTTAGAATAGGGGCCAACGATGATTTTTTTTTCAGCTTGCTGTGTGTATCCATTGATTTGACAGATCAGGTGTCTGTTGTTTCCTAGTAAACTGGTTTCTATGAATTGTCATCTTAGGCAGTGTTTTTGATGATCACTAATAAACAAGAAATTCCACAATGCTAATGCTGGACAGCAGAATGTAGGTAGCCCACAATGAAGGGCCTTTTGGTAGCGTCTGGTTGTTAAGTGGAATAAAGAGTTGATTCTGATGTGTGGTGACTGGTCAAAATAAATTAAAATGTGTTAATCAGATATGCAATGATTTCAGCTCATTTGCATCATTATGCTTTTGTGCAATTTTGCTTTTTAGTTTCTGACATTATAATCAAGCTCTGTCTGACTTTAAAATGAGTACAGGAAAACTATCTGTTTTTGAAGTCATTTTCTCATTGGCTTATTGTGAAGAAGTTCAGGGCCAGGAGTTTAATCCTAGCCTTTGAATTTTCTTGACAGTTATTGCCCATCACTCAGTTGTACATATATTATGTACATATGTACATGTTACACACACACACACACACACACACACACACACACACACACACACACACACACACACACACACACACACAAACAGGAAAGTAACAAAAGACTGCAGTATAAATGAGACCAAAATAGTCCTGTAGTCTCTATCGGCATATTTTATGACTCTCAGGAAATACATACATTAAGGCATTTGTGTTTTCTACATTTGTTGTAGGATGCTTATCCTGCATCCATTTTCTTGTTTTTATTTTTCTCTACAGCCACATTCTTCATGTTTGTGTTTGGCTGTTCAAGGTACTCCAGTTGTGGTCATCCTAGCTCTCCTATTAATACGTGAACTTGTTTTTTTCACCTTGCAGTTTCATATCGGCTACTACTGTCAGTTACATGTTTTTGTGTTGTATTTCAAAATGTCATAAAAGTAAGGTCATATTTACATGTTTTTGACATTTTAGTCCTCTGGCATTTGCTTTTTCACATATGGTGAAAGGAACCAGCATGACTTAGTGATCTAATGTATAGTTCGCCACCATGACTAAGTGGCTAGTTATACAGTGGAGCAGAGTAGAGCTAGTATGGAATGATTTTATTATTAATGGAAGTCAGGAATAATAAAGTTAACCAGCAAGTGGATGGGGGGAAGGGGAGTCACATTCTGAGTGTCAAGATTGGAAAGATGCTTTGGGGTTTAAAAAGGATGAGTAAATAAAGGGATTGACAAATGAAAACACCAAATAAGTAGCTGTAAATGGCAAATCACTTTATGGAAGTAATAGAAGGAAGATAAAGATGCTGTAGAAATATATACTCAGTGAAGCTGGCATGGTATATATTTTTTGTAAGTATATATATGGGGTAGAACTATGAGGATGAAGGGATGGAGAGTGTGGGATACCAATGTAGGATTATTTCTGTCAGATTTTGTAAAAAGGTATAGAGGCAAATACTGAAAATGTGAGGAAAAAGGTTGACATGCTATAAATGCAGAAATGAAATCTGAGGAGTAAGGAGGATAATAAAGAAAGTTAAGCCAATGTAGGGGCATAAACAGAATGAGAAAATGTGGGAGAACTTTTGGAAGTACAATAAGGTAGTGTAAGATTAGACAGAGCAATTAGAGTAAGGAAGTGGCAGCAGGTTTGCAGGATAGGAAAGAGAAGTGTAAGGGAGATAACTGTATAGTAGAACAGAAGAAACCGATGACAATAAAAGAAAACAAAAAGTGAAATCACAAGTTAATAAAAGGAAATGTGTGTGAAGTATTTAGTTTCAGAAGCAGCTTTACTGTTATGAACTTAAGGTTGTCATTTACGAAGTTACATAAATGGAAGACTATGAATTTGGAATCTCTGGTGCACTCTAGTACATACCTCTCAACATCTTCCAGCAAGAAATCTGGACAAAGACATAAAAGTGGGCCAATAGGAACAATTTTTTTAATATTGCTCTTACAAACTTAAAAAGTTGATAGAATAACAGGTTTTACATTAACATGAACTTTCCGAAGGGTATGAAGTCTGAAACACAAATAGCTGTCATTATTTTCTAACTTCAATCTTTAATGATTTGCCATTAATTTGCCAGAAAACCACAGTTTTATGAAAAATGGACTAAAAATATGAGGCAGAAATCTGGACATTCTGCAAAAATCTGCACAGTTGAGAGGCAGTACATTTTATGTATATACAGTGTCTATGGTATTTGTATTATAAATTGTGCCATATACTGTATAGACAGGAGAGGATTAAAGAATAGTTTCATCTTATAATCAACTGTCCTCAGTTTATGGAAAGCTTTTTTAGCTGTAGCATACAACATCCTGCATAGTCTTGTTCCAGACAAACAGAGAATAGAAGCTGCATCTGCTCTCCATAAGGAGAGCAGTCTGCCATAGAAAGCAGCGTGCAGCAACAAGTAGAAGGTCAGTATCCTTAACAGGTAATAGTCTAGAGTAATGTTTTTCTTAACTATGAGGCAAATAAAGATGGCTGTGCGTTATGCTAACCTTAATGTGACTGATGATGGATCTGGAATGGATTGGGAACTTGAATGGATACACAGCTAGAGATAAAGTTTGGTCTCAGAACTGCACTATACAGATCCTGATGACTTTTGTGGAATCTTAGCTTCTGGCCATCTCTGTCTGCTTCACTTAACTAAGATGAGGGTTTATACAAAACCCTACCCCCAGGCTCATGCATAACCAATCCCTTTTCCAGTCAACTTTCCTGAATGACTTTATCACTATTAGTAAATTAGAATATTTTCAATAAACTTTCTTTTTTCACTTGATATAATTTGTTATTTATATGGCACATGTGGCATGAACATGAGCACAAAAGTTAACTATCAATGAATCCTTAGGAGAGCATTTCTGTTTGGTTGTTCCAGTATTGCTTCATGTATATAGTGAATGCATATTAGAAGCAGCTTGGCTGAAAGTGAGTTGCAAAACTACCCTAGTACATAAACCAGATTTTTTAGTTCATGTTTCCAAGGTCTGCATTTAGCTGATGCAGTTGTCATCTTGCTCTGTGCTTATTTACTCTTGTGAATGGATCAGTGATGATTCTGATTAAAAATAAAAACACTTATGTTTCAGTTTATTAGCCCGAGAGATTAAACAAAGGCAACCCTGGGTAAATATTCCAATATGTCACGAGGTGCATACCTCTCAACTGTCCAGATTTTTGCAGAATATCCAGATTTGGTCTCAGAACTGCACTATAGAGATCCTGATGGCTTTCGTGGAATCTTAGCTTCTGACCATCTCTGTCTGCTTCACTTAACTTAAGATGAGGTTTTATACAAAACCCTAACCCCAGGCTCATGCATAACCAACCCCTTTTCCAGTCAACTTTCTTGAATGACTTTATCACTATTAGTAAATCAGAATATTTTCAATAAACTTTCTTTTTTCACTTGATATAATTAGTTATTTATATGGCACACCAGTCAGCTTTCCTGAATGACTTTATCAGTATTAATAAATTAGAATATTTTCAATAAACTTTCTTTTTTCACTTGATATAATTTGTTATTTATATGGCACATGCGGCATGAACATGAGCACAAAAGTTAACCATCAATGAATCCTTAGGAGAGCTTTTCTGTTTGGTTGTTCCAGTATTGCTTCATGTATATAGTGAATGCATCATGCATGTTAGAAGCAGCTTGGCTGAAAGTGAGTTGCAAAACTGCCCTAGTACGTAAAACAGATTTTTTGATTCATGTTTCCAAGGTCTGCATTTAGCTGATGCAGTTGTCGTCTTGCTCTGTGCTTATTTACTCTTGTGAATGGATCAGTGATGATTCTGATTTAAAAAAAAAAAACACTTATGTTTCAGTTTATTAGCCTGAGAGATTAAACAAAGGCAACCCTGGGTAAATCTTCCAATATGTCACAAGGTGCATACCTCTAAACTGTCCAGATTTTTGCAGAATGTCCAGATTTTTTTTCCTCCAAGTTTGGGTCAGTTCCTCATTAAATTTTTGTTTTTCTGGCAAATCAGAAAATTCATTTTAATACATACCCTGTTATTCTAGCAATAGCAACTTTTTAAGTTTATGAGTAATATTTAAAATATGTCCCTGTTTTGGGGCCTTTGTACAGGCTTTGTCCAGATTTCTTGGTCTAAGAGGTTGAGAGGTATGCACAGGAGTTGGTTATTGCTATTGTACAATGAAATTATTTAAGAAAGAAATGACTTACTTTTCTTAAATAATGTCTTTGTATAATGGCTCTGTGGTGTTCTTTCACTTTTTTCCTATCCTGTCACTTTGTTGATGTACTGCGCCTGCATATGGGACTTGCATTCCCTCACTTACGGAGTACATGAGTGCTTTGGAAAGCAAGTAATGTAGAAATGAAGATCTCCACTGCTTCTTTTTTTTTTTTTTTTTTTTGAAAAATAAATAAATAAATAAATAAATAAATAAATAAATACAGTTTGAAATCCGGACAGTTTAGAGGTATGAGAGAGGGCAAAAATACAAGGAAAATCAGATAAATTTCTTTAGTTTTGTATAATGTACTTGATTTTACTTGTATTTTCTCTGCTCTCCATACGTACCTATCAACTGCTTAGCTCAAACAAAATGGAAAGACTTGGCGTATATTAATAGAAGAATGTCCAAGTGGCTGGATTTTTTCTGTTGGTATATGCTCGATTTACAATGGGCACGTTGGTTGGGCTGACCAATCAATGAGCGCATTTTTGAATGTTAATGACCTGTCGTATAATATGGAATCATTCCTCAGGACTGAATTGTTTAGGCATATAGGGTAGCAATAGCAAGTGACATTACATGTTCTACTGCTTTAAAAGTCAAAAGATAATTTTATTGACCTGGAAGGCAAGAAAGTCAGCAACAGGATAACTTTGAATACATGCAAAAAATTTAAGGAGTGAATGTGAGTGAATCTGTGACAACTTTTGCAGCATGAAACATGCAAAGATGTTTTTTTTTCCACCTTTGCAATAAAATCCAAAAGATCAATGCTCATTGAAATTATCTAAACTTAAAGCTAAACACATTCAGTCAGCAATAAGAATTTCATGTAGCTTAATTAATAATGTAGTTTGTTGAAGTGAAAAGCTCTTGTGTGGGATAGACAACATGGTCCTTCAAGTGAAACACTTGAACATACATTGTTGCTCAAGGTGTGTTCTAAAGGACGGCCACAGAAGGGTCTCGATGCCTTCGAAGACTGGCAAAACAATTAATATTCAGCTTGCATCTTGGTTCAAGTGAACAGGTATAAACAGGGTTACACTGAAACCATCAAAGCTCACAGTGTTGATTTATAAAGCCTTTAAAGCCATTTTTGCGTCACTAATAAGGATGTCTTTATTTCATAACAACTTTTGAGTTATACTTGGTAGTGCAACAGGGTACACACACACACATATATATATATATATATATATATATATATATATATATATATATATATATATAGTGGACAGTATTACTTCATTATTTCATTCATTGTGTTAAAACTTAGAAGAATTATAGAAATATAATTAACATTATACTTCAGGGGTTTCTGTAGTGAGATAAATTATACTCCTATACCTAAGAATCTAATTCGCTGTATCCAAATTGCAGTGACTGTCGAAATGCAAGGCTTTAATATAAATCAATATCCTATATAAAAATAATAAAAAAAGTTCTGAATGAATAATTTAACATGGTCACCTGATCAGTGATCTTGGCCTACCAGGACTTGATAAGACAATAAAGATGGGAAGAAAATAGGTCTGGGTGCACAACTTTCAAAAAGAAGAGACTGGAGACCAAATAAATATGCTGAAAAAGACTTTATTTTAGAAAAAAAAAAACTATATGTGCAGCTGAACATTTCCTCAACATATTTCGATAAGCTGTCTATAAGGAGTAAAGAAAATTACTCATCACAAATGGGATAGCCAGTAGAGATCAGATGGCTGCACATTTACACCATTGTAAAAAATCAAATTCCAACAGGTTTAGTATTGTTGGTGCTCTCATTGTATTTTGCATATTGTATTGTTTAAAAATTTATGGGTGCTTAATTGTCAGTTACCGTTATATAAAATCTTAGAAAGTAATGATTTTAAATGCAGTTGTTGGAAAACTGAATTAATGGCGAGAGACACACAAAGCCTTTCCCTTCACATATACTAACAATAGAAACTTTCAGCTAGCAATGAATTAAGAGTTGGTCAGTAGTTTTCAAAGAGGAGGACAGAGCTTCCTGTGCTAGTTGTTATCAGTTGGTTTGGGGTATCCTACCACATGACTGTTATATAAGCCATTACTGAAAACATGAAACAATGCTATTTAATTACTAGACATATCAAGAAGTTGAAAAGACCCCAACGGTTTCTGAAAAAAAAGGTCACAGGCCTAAAAGACTGCGCTAATAAGAGTGGCTAGAGGCTTTGCACCTGTATTAATATTCTGTAGACTTATTAGGAATGATCTTTGCTTTGTTTTTTGGGCTACTAGGGACCCATCAGTCCAATACCTCTTACATTTCCACATATCAAACAGTCCAAGCATTAGGATCAGAGGTCTGAACCTGCTTCAGTAAGTAAATCATGGTGGAGTGTCAGATTTGTCACACAATGACTAACCCTTCTCTTGAACTGACTTCCACTCCAGAATAAGTGCTGTAAATACTATCTTACTCTAAAAGGGAATTGAGCAATTGAATGGGTATTTGTAAATGTACCCACAGCATGACTGTCCTATCACTCCTTGAAAAAGGAGGTAAGGTCTTACTGTGGGAACTGACATGGTGTTAATGGCCCCACAGTAGTTTGGAAGGACATGTATATCTTGTAGAGTATACCGCTGTTCTGGAACAGACCACTCCTTCAGTGTAAAACAAAACTCATTCCTGTCTATATTCAAGCACAACTTGGATGTATGGTTGGTGGTTGGGTATTAGAAAATGTACCCTAGAATTTTCCCCTGTAGAACTAATGGATAGAAGTGAATCCTAAATGCTTTATCCCTTGCATGTATCCCCTCAAGTTGTCTATGATATGATCAGTACTTCTCAACCTCTTAGTACAAGAAATCTGAACAAAGCCAGAATAATGGGGGATCAAATGGAGAAAAATAGGGACAAATTTTAAATATTGCTCTTATAAAGTTGCTAGAATATCAGGTTTTGTGTTAACATGCATTTTCTAAAGGACATAAAGTCTGAAACTCAATTGTCTGTCATTATTGAGTGACTTCAGTCCTTAATGATTTGCCAGAAAACCATAAATTTTATGAAGAACAGATCACATAACTTTTATGAAGAACAGGTCAAACATATGAGGCAAAAATCTTTACATTCTGTGAAAATCTGGATGGTTGAGAGGTACACACTTTTTTTTTCTACTAGGAGTAAGATGTTCTTTGTGTTTCACTGTTGCAGTCATCAAAATTGGATTATCCCTGCCAGGGTAGCCCTCAGCCAGCCCAAGTACCAGAGACTTAGTATTTCTGCGTCAGTTGTGTTGCTTGAGGGCTGACGTCAGGTCGTCAGTAGTATAAAGTAAGGCAGCCGATGCCATTACATCAGTTTTTCTTGCTGTGGAGCCCGAAGCAGTTCACACACGTGTTGATCGGCCGCTACCTGAGTTTCTTCTACTGAACTGAAGTTGAAGTCTTCTAAAGCTAAGTACCAAATTGGGGATCCTTTTTTCATGCACTAACCGATGTCAGAAAAAGTTAATAATTGTCTCGCCTGTGGAAAGCAAATACCAAACCGAGACTTTTACTCTTACTGCATCACTTGTTTAGGCCCAGACCATGGCGTCCCCTCATTGTCATTTCAGTGCTTTGTTCAATGTCAGAACTATCCATCGCCGGGCCCTTATTGTAGCCAGATATTTTTGTTTACAGTCCTCGAATTCCGATATGGCTTTGGTAAGCCATCCGACAGCAGATCTTGCGAAAAAATGTAAAGATAAAGACAGAGACAGACTGCACAGGTCCAAATCTATCGACGACACTTCCATTAAGCTAGTCGTCAGTCCTCCGGTACTCAGTGAGTCACTTTCACAGCCCCTGATGCCCGCTTCTGTTGATTCACGGGCCGCTACTGAGACCCTTTCAGAGTCCTGTATGCCACAAAACTCTTCTTCGACTAAGGATCCTGCGGTCATCTCTACCTTGGATAGGTCTGGAGCCGCTGAGCAGGCACCGGCTTCCGAGGAAGTCCTTCGCACTATCGAATTTCAACACAAACCAATGTCTTCTTTCGCGACTACCATTCTTTCAAAAATGACCAAGTTTCTTAGGCCCAGGTACGAACCACACCCAAGAAACTGAAGACCCACTCTCAGGTGCCTGATACCTTGCCTCAGTCTCAAATGTTTAAAATGGCGGAAGACCTTATCATGCTGATGAGGGGAAGCCAAGCTACCCCTTCCAAAAGGAATAGAGATCTGTCCCCTGTAGTTTTGTCTGAAAAAGAGTTAGATGAATCTGATGCCTCTGAGTATGAAGACATGCAACCTCTGTCTACTTATGAGGAGTCTGATGCAGAGGACTCCATTCCTTCAGCCTCTTCCTCAGAGGATTTTTCCTTGGGAGAAACACTGCATACTTTAAGGGAGTATTTCCAATTGGAGAGTCAGGACTACCCTCAGTCTAAAAAGAGACTCAGGGAATTCCTAGATCTTCCACAGCACAGACTCTTGACCATTCCCCCCCAGTCCTGGATGATGTGGAGGATGTTTTCCTTGAATCTAGCTTGACTCCTGACACCCTACCTCCTGCTCCCAGAAAATCAGACAGGTACTATAGAGTCCCTGACTCACACAAATATCTTTTTAAAAGTCCAACAGCTGACCCCAAGGTAATTTCTCAAGGGCCAAAAGGGATTAAAGCAACCTCTGCTAAGAATCCCACCCCCCCAGACAGGGATTCCCGAGCTTTGGACAGATGGGGTAAAAAAACTATACACCTCAGCTACTCTTGCGATCCGAGCATTAAATTGTCAGTTCCATATGCTGAATTTTAAGCAACATACCTTGGAGCTCCTTAAACAGAAAATGTCTTCCTTTCCTGCTTGGGCAGAATCTAAATATTTACAAGAGTTAATGCATTCTGCAAGTCAAGTAACTAAACACACCTTGCACTGTGGTTTTGATGCCCTAGAAGCTTCTTGTAGGGCAGCAGTCACTGGATCTGTCACTAAAAGACATGCATGACTTAAGGAACAACCCCTGCCAGACCATGTCAAATCTAAATTGTTGGATGCCCCCTTGCACAAAGGTAACTATTTGGCACTAAGGCAGAAGAAGTCTTAAAAAAGATGGAAGAAAAAGCAAAATCTATGCAAACAGTTAAAGATTTCTTACAGGTCCAGCCTCCTAGGTTCAGCAGACATTGTCCCTACAAGCACTGGTCCTTTCCTGCTCCGAGTAAACCAGCCCAGCCCATGCCCCATGGAAACAGACCCCCCTCAGACAGCAGCTCGAGGGAATGTAGAGATCTAAATAGTGGACTACCTCCCCTTTAAAACCAGGGAGTTCTAAGCCACCCCTTATAGTAAGAACTCACAATGACTCACCTCCTCCACCCCCTCCCTCTGCCCACCATCAACTTACCCCTAGGAGGAAAACTATCCTTTCACTCAAGTACCTGGACCACCATTACCAAGGACCAATGGGTTCTGAACATTGTGTCGCAGGAATACAAATTTTCCTTCCACACCCTTCCAACCTCAAAAGGGCTCCCAGATCTATCACCAAATCAGTGGGCAGAGGCACAAAAGCAAATCCTTTCCCTGCTCTCTATAAGGGCAGTAGAGCACGTACCTGCAGAACAGATAGACCAAGGCTTCTATTCCATACTTTTTGGGGTACCCAGAAAAGAGGGCACCTGGCGCCCCATCCTTGATCTATCCAGTCTAAACACCTTCCTGGTGATCCCAAAATTCAAAATGTTCACTCTCCAGCAGCTGCTACCCATGGTCTCCAAGGATGCTTGGGTAGCCACCCTAGATCTAAAAGAGGCCTACCTCCACATTCCTATCAGGGAATCCTGCAGGAAATATCTCCGCTTCAGGGCAGGATCTCAACACTTTCAGTTCTCTGTGCCTCCCTTTGGCTTATCTACTGCTCCCAGAGTTTTCACAAAATGTCTGGCTCTGGCCATTGCCTTTTGCAGACAAAGAAATATTCAAGTTTACCCATACCTAGATGACTGCCTTATTCAGGTAGACAGCCAGGAAAAGCTGCTCAAGCACCTGGCCTTTGTAAAGGCACTACTAACCTCCCTTGGGTGCACAATCAATGAAAGAAAATCCAAACAGGTGCCCACCCAAAGGATAATCTTCCTGGGAGCAAGTCTGGACACAGCATCCCGGAAGGCATACCTTACACCAGAGAAACATTTTTCCTGACAGCCTACTTCTCTCAACTAGCCAACAGGCCCCAGTTATCTGCAAGGAAGATCCTGCAAGCTCTGGGGTTCATGGCATCTTGCATACTACTCATTCCATATGCCAGACTGCATACGAGGAAACTTCAGTGGTACCTAAAGAGCCTTTGGTGTCAACACTCTCAATATCTGGAAACTCTTCTACCTGCAATTCCTTGACTCAGAAAGGATTTTCTTTGGTGGGCAACAGCATGCTCCCACAACAAGGGACTGCCCTTCTCCCCATCCCCACCACCCAGACCCTTACCACAGATGCATCAGACTATGCTTGGGGTGCACACCTGGACGGCAGGTGTGTGTACAGGGCTAATGGAGCCCACAGCAAATCCCTCTGCACATCAGTCAAAAAGAGATGATGGCTGTGCACATGCCCTGATAGCTTTCAAACCCCTTCTCTCTCCAGCGGTTCTCCTGATCAAAACAGGCAACACCACTGTGATGTGGTACATCAATAAGCAGGGAGGGACTCACTCCTGCCCTCTATGCAGGCTGGCCATGACCCTTTGGCACACAGCCTCTTCCATGCAACTACACCTGTTAGCACAATTCCTGCCAGACTCTCTCATCCCTCTGGCAGACCACGTAAGCAAAAATCTTCCGGACCCACACAATTAGCAACTCAACAGAAGTACCTTCACCCTAATAACTCAGAAATGGGGAACTCCGAGGTCAACCTCTTTGCCTCCCACACTAACCATCAGCTCAGTAAATTCTGCACCAGGGAGCTTCACAGCATGGCTTGGAAAGCAGATGCCCTGTCCTTCCCTTGGGTCAATCTAATGGTCTATGCCTTTCCTCTCCTACCTCTCATCCCCAGGGTACTGCTCAAAATAGGGAGGAAAAACCTAGGACCATTCTTATTGCTCCAGACTGGCCCTGACAACACTGTTACCCCTTGCTGCACAGCCTGTCCCCGCTGCCTCCATGGCATCTTCCTCAGATTACAAACCTCCTGACCCAGAGGGAAAGGGAATTCATGCATCCCCAATTGCAGACACTCAGTTTGGCAGCTTGGCTTATTCCCTAACCCTGAACCAGTCTGCCATCCTCAGTAAACAGGTTCTGGATGTCCTCCCTGAGGCCCGACATCCTAGCACCAGAAAGTCTTATGCAGATGAATGGAAGATGTTCTGCACCTGGATCCAGGCTAAGGGAGCCAGTACAGCACAGCTCTCCATCCCTCTCATCCTGGATTACTTAGCTGTCCTACTACATAGTGGTCTCTCTTTCTCCTCCATAAAAATTCATGCCTCTGCTATTTCTGCTCATTATACCACTGAGCAACCCCTTTTCTCACACCCTTTGATCAAACAGTTCCTCAGAGTTGCTAGCAACTTGAGATCACCCAGAAGGGCACCAACACCAGCTTGAGACCTTAATTTTGTCTTGGAAAAGCTCACCCTGCCCCCTTTTGACCCAGCTGCTTCTGCAGAGCTAAACTTTCTCTCTTGGAAGACAGCATTCCTTCTGGCCATCACTTCAGCCAGAAGAGTCTCTGAGCTGCAAGCAGTCATGGCTGTGGAACCCTCCATCATCTTCCATGCAGACAGGGTATCCCTCAGAACTAACCCATCCTTCATGCCCAAGGTGGTGTCCAGTGTGGCTCTCAACCAATCCATTCATTTGCCCACCTTTTTTCCTAATCCCCAGAACAAGGGGAAAAAGATTCTTCACTCTCTAGATGTGCACAGACATCTCAGATTCTGTCTAGACAGAAATAAATCCTTCGGAAAGTCTGATCAATTGCTGGTTAGCTTTGCTACAGGAGCAGAAGGCAAAGCCATCTCCAAGCAAACCATTTTGAAATGTATAGCACACTGCATCCATTTATGCTACAAATAGTATGGAAAGCCTCCCCCCAAGGGGGTCAGGACACACTCCACCAGTGCAGCCTCCAACTCTGCAGCTTTTCTCAGAGGATTCCCCACCAGGGACATCCTGGAGGCTGCCACCTGGACATCTGTTCACACTTTTACCAAGCATTACCACCTGCCTCTCTTTTCCAAATCCAGGGCAGGGTTTGCCTCTGCAGTCTTCCAGGGCATCCTAGCCAGCCCCTAATTTCCTTGACTGCCTCCACCCATTTCCTCAGCTTTGGGAATCAACCCAATTGTGTTGACTGCAACAGTGAAACACAAAGAACATAGTACAGTTGTGTACACTTACCATAAATTTAGATGTTCGAGTGTATTCACTGTTGCAGTCCTGGTTTCCCTCCCTCCATCCCCCTTTATTCTGTTTCTTCTTCTATTACCATTCTTCCTTGTTGTTCTCCTTTCCTTACAAGGGACATATTAGTATTTATTTTCCACTGGTGGGGTTCTTCCACCAGAACCTGGCTTCCTACCTTGGAGACTCTTGACAGGTTAGGGCAAGAAAAACTGATGTAATGGCATTGGCTGCCTTACTTTATACTACTGACGACCTGACATCAGTCCTCAGGTGACAGCAACTGACGCAGAAATACTAAGTCTCTGGTATTTGGGCCAGCTGAGGGCTACCCTGGAAGAGATAACCCAATTGTGATGACTGCAACAGTGAATACACTTGAACATCTACATTTACGGTAAGTGCACACAACTGTACTTTGTCATTAAGCTAGTCGCCAGTTTGCCGGTACTCAGTGAGGCATTTTCTCAGCCCCTGATGCCCGCTTCGATGGATTTGCAGGCCACTACAAAGACCCGTTCGGAGTCCGGTATACCACAAGACTCTTCTTTAACTATGGAACCTCCGGATGCTTCTACTTTGGATGGGTCCGGAGGCGCTGTGCAGGCACCGGCTTCTGAGGAAGTTCTTCACATTACCGATACTCGGCACAAACCGACAACTTCTTTCGTGTCTTCAGTCTCACAAATTTCTTTTCAAAAGTCCTACTGCTGACCCAGAGGTCATTTCCCAAGGGCCTAAAGGTATAAAAGCAACTACAGCTAAGAATCCCACCTCTTCAGACAGGGATTCCCAAGCTTTAGACAGATGGGGTAAAAAAGTATACAACTCTGCAACTCTAGCCATTAGGGCATTAAATTGCCAGTATCACATGCTGAAATACCAGCAACATATTATGGAACTTATTAAGCAAAAATTATCTACCTTTACAGACTGCAGAAAATAAAGAATTACAGGAGCTTATGCATTCTGCAAGCCAAGTCAGCAAGCATACCTTGCAATGTGGGTTTGATGCCCTAGAAGCATCTTGCAGGGTGGCAGTTACTGTTTCTGTACTGAGGAGGCATGCTTGGCTTAAGGAACAGACCTTGCCAGACCATGTCAAATCAAAATTACTAGATGCTCCTTTAAATAAGGCCAATTTGTTTGGCACCAAAGCAGAAGAAGTTCTAAAAAAGATGGAAGAAAAAGCTAAGTCTATGCAGACAGTCAAAGATTTTTTTCCAGGTGCAGCCTGCAAGATTCAGTAGGCATTGGCCCTTGAAACATTGGTCCTTTCCAGCCCCCTCAAGGCCATCTCAAACTAGACCCAGGGGAAACAGACCCCCTCAGATTACAATCTCAGGGTATGCAGAGATCTAAGCAATGGAGTACCTCCACTTTTAAAACAGGGAGTGCTAAGCCACCCCCTTACAGAAATAATTCACAATGACTTCTCAACTCCACTTCTCACCTCTGCCCAATTGCTCATGCTTAGGAGGAAAACTTGCCCACCATGCAAAAAACTGGACCTACATCACCAATGATCGATGGGTCCTCAACATTGTATCCCAGGGGTACAAATTTTACTTCCACACACTGCCAACGTCGAAAGGTTCCCAGACCTTCCTCCAAACAAGCGGGCAGAGGCACAAAACCAAGTTCAATCCCTGCTCTCCATAAGGGCAATTCAACCTGTTCCTGCAAAACAAATAGGTCAAGGGTTTTATTCCAGACTTTTCCTGGTACCCAGAAAAGTGGGCACTTGACGCCCAATTCTAGATCTTTCCATTCTAAACTACTTCCTGCTGGTACCAAAATTCAAAATGCTCACCCTTCAGCAACTTCTTCCAATGCTGTCCAAAGAGGCCTGTTTAGCCACCCTAGATCTAAAAGAAGCCTATCTGCACATCCCTATCAGGGAGTCATGCAGGAAATATCTACTTTTCAGGGCAGGATATATGCATTATCAGTTCAATGCACTTCCCTTTGGCTTATCCACTGCTCCCAGAGTCTTCACAAAATTCCTGGCTCCAGCCATTGCCTATTGCAGACAGAGAAAGATTCAAATATACCCTTACTTGGACGACTGTCTGATTCAGGCATACAGTCAGGAAAAGCTGTTGCAGCACCTGACATTTCTAATCTCCCTGGGGTACACTATGAACGAAAAGAAATCAGATCTAGTCCCCAGTCAAAATATTGTATTTCTGGGAGCAAGCTTGGACACAGCATCCCGGATGGCATTCCTTACTCCAGAAAAACAAGCCTATCTAACAGGCTACATCACTGAAATGGCCACCAGAACCTAGCTATCTGCAAGGAAAATCCTACAGGCTCTAGGGTTCATGGTCTCTTGCATTCTACTAATTCCATATGCCAGACTGCATATGAGGAAACTTCAATGATACTTAAAAAGTCTTTGGTGCCAACATTCTCAGGACCTGGAAACCATCATACCTATCATAGCTTGTTTAAGGACAGAGTTTCTTTGGTGGGCAGCCGCATGCAACCACAACAAGGGGCTTCCCTTTACACAACCCCACACCACCCAGACCCTAACCACAGATGCATCAGACTATGCCTGGGGGGCATATCTGGGCGACAAGTGCATTCAGGGCCACTGGAGCCCAAGTCAAATACATCTGCACATCAACCAAAAAGAGATGCTAGCTATTCAGCACGCTCTGACAGCTTTCAGATCCCTACTCTCACCAGGACCCCTGCTAATTAAAACAGACAACACCACAGTTATGTGGTACATCAACAAACAAGGGGGAACCCACTCTTACCCAGTTTGCAGGTTAACCATGACACTGTGGAACATGGCCTTGGATATGCATATTCACCTGCAAGCTCAATTCCTGCCAGGCAAACAAAACTCTCTGGCAGACAACTTAAGCAGAAATCTCCTAGACCCACATGAATAGCAATTAGACCCCAGCATTTTCAGCCTGCTAACCCAGAAATGAGGGATCCCGGAGGTGGACCTGTTTGCCTCCCCCTTCAATCACCAGATCAGCAAATTCTGTACCAGGACACCTCATAGCAGGGCCTGGAAAGTGGATGCCCTATCCTTCCAGTGAGTAAACCTCTCAATCTATGCTTTTCCCCCTCTGCTTCTTCTTACAAGAGTATTAGTCAAGATAAGACAGGACAGACCAAGGGCAATCCTGATTACCCCAGACTGGCCATGCCAGTACTGGTACCTACTACTGTGCAGCCCGCCACCGGTGCCACCATGGCACCTACCTCAGATCCCAACACTCCTCACTCAGCAGGAAGGACAAATCTTGCATTCACAACTGCAAACCCTGAACCTTACAGCCTGCTTATTCCTTGAATTCTCCCCCAGTGATCAGCCTAAGCAAGCAGGTACTGGACATCATTCTTGAAGCCAGAAGACCCAGGACAAGGAAATCCTATACTGATAAGTGGAAAAGCTATTGTTCCTGGATTTAGTCTAAAGGAGCAGACACAGCACTGCCCTCCTTACCTCTATTCCTGGATTACCTAGCAGATCTACTCCACAGAGGCCTTTCCTTCTCTTCCATTAAGATCCTTGCCTCTGCCATCTCGGCTCATTACAACACTGAGCCACCTCTCTTCTCTCACCCTCTCATCAAACAGTTCCTGAGAGGGGCCAACAACTTAAGGCCACCAATGGGAGCATCCACCCCTGCTTGGGACCTTAACTTTGTACTGGAAAAGCTCACGCTCTCCCCCCTTTGAGGCTGCAGCGTCAGCAGAGTTAAAATTCCTCTCTTGGAAAATGGCCTTGCTTCTGGCCATCAATTCAGCTAGAAGAGTGTCTGAGCTACAAGCACTTATGGTTGTGGAACCCTTCATTATTTTTCATGCTGACAGGGTCTCCCTCAGAACAAACCCTACTTTTATGCCTAAAGTGGTGTCCAGTGTAGCTCTCAACCAATTATCCATTTGCCAACCTTCTTTCCTAATCCTCAAAATAAAGTGACAAGGATCCTGCACTCTCTAGACATGCACAGACAGCTCAGATTCTACCTTGACAGGACTAAGCCCTTCAGGAAATCTGACCAGTTACTAGTCAGCTTTGCACCAGGGGCAGAGGGCAAGGCCATATCTAAACAAACTATTTCCAAATGGATAGCACACTGTATCCATTTCTTTACAAACATCATGGGAAACCAACCCCTCAGGGGGTAAGAACGCATTCCACTATGGCAACTTCCACCTCTACAGCATTCCTCAGGGGAGTCCCTACCAGGGACATTCTGGAGCTGCTACCTGGAGTTCTGTTCATACCTTCACCAAGCATTACCACCTGCCTATCTTTTCCAAATCCAGGGCGGGTTTTGCAACAGCAGTCCTACAGGGCATACTAGCCAGCCCCAACTCTTCTTGACTGCCTCCACCCATTCTTTAGTTTTGGGAATCAACCCAAGTGTGGTGACTGCAACAGTGAAACACGAAAAACATATTATAGTTGTGTACACTTACCATAAATGTAGATGTTCGAGTGTATTCACTGTTGCAGTCCTGGTTTCCTACCCTCCAGCACCCTTGTCTGTCTCTCTCCTTCTCTATCTCCAGTACTCACCCTTTACAGGGTTATAGGTATTTACTTTTTACTAAGTGGTGTTTTTTTTCCACCATACCATAGCTCCCTATTTGGGGGGCTCCTGACATTTGGGGCAAGAAAAACAGATGTGATGGTGTTGGCTGCCTGTTTTTATACCCCTGACGACCTGATGTCAGTCCTGGAGTGACAGCAACCTAGACAGAAGTACTAAGTCTCTGGTATTTGGGCCGACTGAGGGCTACCTGCAATAACCCAAGTATGTTGACTGCAACAGTGAATAAGTGTACACAACCACTTTCTCAATTGTGACCCTAGTGAATATAGTTTGATAAGCAACTGTTGTATAGAGGGGTGCTGGGGCTGACAGTGGCGGGTTTCCATAGGGAGTTGTTCATCTTATCATTCCATTGTTTTTGTGAGCAGGCAGGCAAGTAAGTCAGCTTAATGGAGTAGATGAAAGATATAAACATGGGGATACATTTATTTTCTACAGTCTTAATGTTCCTCATGAAGGAGGAACTAAATGTTAAAGCTTTATGATCAGTACCTTTATGTTTAGATTGCAGTATCTCTTTATGTTCACATTGCAGTATGAAGAAAATAGGATGCAATTACTAATGGCCACCTGTCATACCTTGTGACAGTGCATGGGAAGTAGGCTTGACTGGTGAACAAGGCCAAACAGTAGGGCAACCCAAAGAAAGAATTGATAAAATAAGGAAAGTAATCACTACTTGCAAGTGATCTAAAAAAGCCTACCCCCTTACACTATAGAGTCTGTGAATTCATACCTCTCAGCTGTCCAGATTTTTGCCTCATATTTTTGGTCTGTTTCTCATAAGTTTGTGTTTTTCTGGGCCTTTGCACCCCACATTATTTTAGGTTTTGTCCAGATTTCTTGTACTAAGAGGTTGAGAGGTATGGCTAGAGATGCATCTATAAAAAGCTTAGTTAAATGGGCTAGAATTAATAATGCTGATAATTTTTATTGTTCTCAAAGTAAAATGCTACCAATTCACTCCACATCTGATTGAAGAAATCTGTTCAAGGATCACTCATACATATCAAGTGTGTGAGTGTGTGGTCTGCAAAACATAGGAAGGCAAAATGCTAGGTCTCTAGCTGTTTTTATCCTGATCCTAAAAAACATGTAATGGTGTCTCTGTAGTTTTCTTACACATACACAAACAACGCCAAGCACCCATATCTACATTGTGATAACAGTTTTGCATTTTAGGGTGCTAAAGACTTTTAAAAATGTAGCTAATCTACTAATTTGTTTGACTGCTATTGTATGATTCTTTGAGTGCTACAGAATTTAGCCTAAATGCAGTAGGTCCAAGATAATCCATAGTTAAAAGATTACCATTATAACTCTGTACAGCATGCAAATATGTACACACATATCACTTTAAAGGCATGTGTGTGTGTGCATGCCCATGCAATGTCCGCGTATTCATACAGAATCTGATTGCAGCAGTGAATGACAAATGCTGGCTTATTGATTGGAATTTGAACTCAGCCCAGCTGATAGAAGGTAATTAATGACTCTATTTACCTCAGTACCAAGGAGAACAATTGAGTTTGAAACAGCTGCAACTTGCAGTGGTGTGAAAGGCCCCAAGGAGCTGTCTAGGACAGTTGCCCGATCAGGACTAATCTCACTAGGATACTACACTGTACCAGACAGGTATAAAGAAAGAGAAAATTGAGGGTTAAAATAATGGCTGTAATAGTAAGCCTGCAAAAATGATGTAGAAAAACAACTAAGATAGACTAGGTCATACATTAAAATATAGGGAGGCACGGTGCACTTTTACTTGTTAAAAATTCTAAAACCAGACTTAAAGGTTGACAGCAGAAGGTGATATGCTAATTTGAAACAATGATTAAATGCAAGTGAAAATATTTATACTGTTATGAGAAATAGTTCTGCTAATATGTTGTATCTGCTGGATATTTTTTTACAGCAGAGAATTTGCTTTCCTGACTGAGAAATAAAATAATTACTGTTTCTCAAAGAAACAATGCATTCTAGGAAAAAGACTCAAGATACTTAATCTTTGTTTCCCCTTTCTTTCATTTAGCATCTTACATATTTCCTCCAGAGGAGGCATATTTTAATGTAGCAAGCCACATGTAAGGCACTGTTGTAAATCAAAAAGATCTAGTACTAGATACAAACCAAGAGCTGCAAAGGAATCCTGTAGGTGCACAGAGTATGCAACTCAGCAAAAGGGCTCCTAAAATGTTAGATGATAGCCATGTTAAACAATAGTCATTCATTTCAGAATTGGGTGCAACTCATCCAGTATGCATGAATAGACAATATGCATTTGGAATTACATAACAACAGATATTCCATAATAAGTGCTGTGTTTCCAGATGTTTGTTGTTCATGTTTTAGAACTGCGTCTGTGATCTTTTTCCAAAATTGTTTCTGTAGAGCATAACCAGAACTGCCAGTCTCATAAATAAAAAGGTCTGGGTAGTGCTTGAGACAACTCTGTCTATATTCTTCTATATTATTGTTGCAGTATTCTTCATAGAAGCAATGTCCCGCTCAGCTTCATAAAAGCAATGTCCCTTTCAGGACAGCCCGATGATTGGTCAGTACGAAAAAGCCTAAAAAAATCTTTTATGTGCTGTATGTCACATTTATGCTCCCTGGACAGAATATAGGGCATAAAAGGGACATATGGATGCAACTACCTAGAACTTCTTTTGCTAACAGTTTGAATGCCATTTTTGGCATTTGGTCTGAATGCCTTGTTGCTGTACTGAATATTTAGCAACACCAGATAAAGTGCCCCATTGGGGTTTTTTTTTTTTTTACTTTTCTTGGTCCTGTATTTTTTTTTTGCTACCTAGAGTTCATGTCATCCAAGAAGGGAAAATGTCAGTGTGGCAAGCAAATTCCCCATAAAGGTTGTCACGACCAGTAGCTTTTTTGTTTGGGTGCTTCCCACAACCATACCACTTGTAGTATCTGTAAGACACTCAGAAGCCATTTGTCTTCTCTGGCCATTTATCTTGAAAACTGTCACAAATGGAAATCCGCTGTCACCAGATGCAAAACACTTTAATAAAATTAAAATAAGCACATTCCTCTTGGAAGCAAGACTTCATCAGATGAAATACAAAATTCATGTCATTGCTTTTATACTAAATCATTATACAATTACAATTAACTTTTAAAGTTAAAGTTTAAATGTTTACCATAGATTTGGGATTATTGATGTTGTCAAGGGTAACCCTAGGGGGGGAGATTTTAAAAACATATTACTTAACAGGGAATTGAAATGGCAATTGAGGCTGAGATCTGATGTTTTCCCTGGTTTGATTGAGTACATAACAATAAAATCGGTGCTAATAGCAAAGGCACTTGAAGCATAAATGGTAAACATTAAATATGTATTGTACTTGCTTTTTTTATATATTTTTAACATAATTCTAATGTATAGTATAAGTAATACATTCAATACTATACATAAGGATGTTATTCTTAACATTTTAGTAGCATAATTTTTATGTTTCATGAAGGAACTTTTATTTATTAAGGATTTCTGTACCTTTAAAAGTTAATTGCAATTGTATAATGATTTAGTATAAAAGCAATTACATGAATTTTGTATTTCATCTGATGAAGTCTAGCTTCCAAGACGAAAGCGCTTATTTTAATTTTATTAAAGTGTTTTGCATCTGGAGACAGTGGATTTCTGTTTGTGACAGTTTGCTGAGTGAATATAATTATCTGCAACTTTTTGCCTTTTGTGTTGTTGGTACTGTGCATTTATCTTGAAAACCCAATGGCTTAAACAGTTAGCCAAGGGTACCACAGCAGAATCCTTTGACCCTGATGTACTCCTGATAGGTAAAAAGAAAGCAAAGCTGTCTCGGCTAGATACTTTAGCTGTCCAGCCTCCACTGGATGTCCCTCTAGAAGCAGGTAATAGCTCTCTAGGCCATTTAGTGTGCATGTCAGATTCCTCTGCCATGACACTGCTGAGGCTAGAATGGATCCATCTTTTCACATGTCCTCTGAGGCTTTGTAGGCATCTACTCTGGACATTGATGGGGAACTGGTTGATTATATTGGAGGGTCCTAGAGGGATTCCACAAATATTGGTCAGAGAGGAAGCTCTGGATTATCCTGTCGGAGCTCGCCAAGAGTCAGAACCTCCAATATTTGTAAGGGCTGATGTCCCTTCTAAGAAAAGACAAAAAGTGGAGCATGTTTTGGTCCATCCTATGGATCCTAAAAGGGAATGGCAAGAGTTTACTCACTGGTTGTTTTCTGCTCTAATGGCCCTAAATCCTCCTCAAGGGGTTTCAGTACTCACTCCTCCTTGGACCTCTTCCCCTTCTATATGGCTCAGGAAACCAGACTCCTTAGATGAGGATTCAGTGTCTGGTGAGGGATCTTTGTCCTGTTCTTCAAAGATGCCTTTACATTTTGTTTATGGTTCTGATGAAGACAATTCTGTTAGCCCTGAGTCTCCTTTCGACAATTGTCCTTTGAGGATGCAATTGCTAGGATAATGGAATTCTTTAAGTGGGATTTTTCTGAAGTGTCTGATATTCAGAGAAGATATTATGAGGTGCTTTAGGTGGATACTCCTAAACCATCATCAGTTCCTCCTGTGTTGGCTGCCTTTTTAAGATAATTTCATTGCTGCTTCCAAGTTTCCTGATTCTCAGCCCCCTGCTCCTAAGAAAATTGATAGGTTCTATAAAGTTCCTAAGTATTGCCAATTTTTAAATGTCCTTCTGCTGATCCTGCTGTGGTGTCAGTCTCATCTGACAAACCTTCTATACTTTTGCCCTCTTCCAGACTTTTGCCTTCTGATAAGGATAGTTGGAAAATGGAGAGGATTGACAAGAAAGTTTACACTGCTTCAACTTTGGATTTTAGGGCTATAAATTACCAGACCCACATGACCAGGTATGTTGTGGTCTTGATTGCACAGGCTTGTCAGGTTATCTCTGTCCTCTCTGATTCTGAAGACAAATCCACTGCCTTATCTTTTTTAGGTTCTGCTTGTCAAATGGCTCCCCACTCTACTAAATGTTGCTATAATGCTGATGACACCTCTTCAAGGACTGCAACTTCTGGGTCTATCATGAGACATTATTGTTGACTTCATCTATTGTCTCTACCTGATGACATTAAGGCCAAGTTGTTGGATGCTCCTTTGGGTAATACACATCTTTTTGGGACTGCTGCTGATGACATGTTTAAGTCTCTTTAAGAGAAAGACGAAGTCTTGCAAAACCTTACTTTCCTATCTCTAAGTTCTAGAGGAATTATCCTTCCAGGTCTTATTTTGTTCACAGGCAACCCTGCCAGGCCTCTAAGGGCAGGAAGTGTGGGAGGCACGCCCCCTCTGCTAAGGCTTCTCAGAGTTTTGTGGTCCAGAAGCCTCCTTTGTCTAATAATCCTACTTTTCTTTGACAATTTGCCCCCCCCTCCTTTTAGACCAGGTTTGTTTGTCCCTTTAGCTCTCCCTTTATCATCCAAATTGCCATCTCATCACTTCAGACTGTTGAGTTATTTTTATTATCCATCATGGTTACTTCATGGGAATGGAAATCATACCCTCCTTTTTCAGGGACTCTTCGTTCTCCTCTAGAGCAGTTGCCTCATTTCACAGAGATTCTAGGATCCCTGCTGAACCAAGGAACCATTTAACCTGTCCCTGCTTCCAAAGTGGGAAGGGGTTTTTACTTGTTCCTGGCTCCTCAAATGGAGGGCACTTGGAGACCTATTTTGGATCTCTTCCAGCTCAACAACTTTCTCAAGATCTCTTCCTTTCAAATACTCAAACTCGATGTTTCCTCATTTGTTACCCAGGCTGTTTTGGTGTCCTTGGATGCTTACCTTCATATATCCATTCACCCTCTCTTCAGGAGGTTTTTACATTTCTATGTGTATTCTCCTCATTTTCAGTTCCCTGTTTTGCCCTTTGGTCTCTCTACTGCCCCAAGGGTATTCACAAAATATCTAGCTCCTGTGATTGCCTTCTGCAGGCTCCAAGGCATTCAGATTTTTCCTTATCTAGATGAGCCATTGTTTCAGGTGTCTTCTCCCAGTTGATTGTTACATGATTTAAAGTTCATCATCTCTCTTCTTCAAAGTCTGAGGTTTACTATCAACTTTCAAAAGTCTGTTCTGACTCCCCACTCAGAATCATCTGTATCTGGGGTACAGGATTCAGACAGTGCCAGTGGTGGCCTCTCTTCCGCTTACAAAGGGACAGCTTTCTTTCAGTATCTCCTTCCCCTGACTGTCATGCCAGCCAGGGAGTTTCTTTGGCCCTGGGATTCATGGTCCCTTCTTTTCCAGTGCTTCTTCTTGCCAGACTGGATATGCAGAAGCAACAATGGTACCTCAAGTCACTTCGGCTACAGCATTGTCTCCCTCTGGATTTCAGTGTACCTCTCCTTCCCTGTCTCAAGAAAGAATTTGAGTGGTGGATTCAACAGTTCGCTCTCAATCCAGGCCAGCCCTTCCAGCCTCCAGTCCCTTCTCAAGAGCTGTTAAGCAATGCCACAGACAAGGGGTGGGGGGTTCTCTTGGTCACCTGGTTTTTGGCCTCCCCATCAGAAGTCAGACCATATCAACATCAAAGAGATGAGAACTCTGATTCTGGCCCTTCAGGATTTTCACCCCATGTTCTCTCCAGGCCACTTGAAGATGTAAAAACAAAAAATAAAGCACTAATAAAATAAGTAACAAAGGGCCACAGCTCCAAAGGCAAACCAAAACTTTAATCTGGGAGTGCTTTTGTTCACTCAAATCAAATAAACTTATTCAGACAAATTCAAACAGTAAAACCCCTTCTTATATAACAAAGAAATCACATGACCAATAAAATGCATTACATCACAAGTTTAAAACTGATTGTTAAAAGGCATATACATATTTATAAAAATATTTACATATACTTTAAAAGAATTTTTAAGCACAAAGTGGAGAATTATTAATATATAAAAACAATCAAAAAGGTGCATCCATACAAACTTATAAGTACATAAAATGTTATATTATCTTATAAGAACATTCTATACTGAATTTCATAAATTTATTCAACGTAATAAACTTTTAAGCTTGAGTAAACACATAACAGAACACTGCTCATTAAGGCCTGGGTAACTATGCGCATTTAAGGTAAGTTGCCCCATAACTCTTGTCTTTCAGTAAAAGGGATGTATGCCCACCTGTAGGGCCCTCCATCACCTGGTCGATCACCTTAAATTTAAAGTGGTGTCCAGGTTTGTCCCTAATGTGGTTGGCCAAAGCATTATTTTCTCTGTGTGCAATAGGCACAAGCTTCACATTTAACCATTTCTGGGTTCCTGTTGTACAATTTATGCTCTTTCTCTAATATATATTTTAAGTTAGCTCCTTTTCTATACACAACTCTTGGTAGGGCATCCAATTTAGATCTAAGATCTGTGTCTCCCATAAGGATACACCAGTTTTTTAACAGGGTGCCCCTTATGGACTCACCATAAGGTGTATATATAGTAATTAAGCTGACAATATAGCCATTCTTATCCCTATTATTATTACTGTGCATTGGCATGTTTATGTCAGCACTATTACCCTCAGTGGTGGCAGGGCTAAGCATATGAGCTAATAAGGCTGGTGGTCCCAAAGTGGGTGAGAAATGCCCCTCCCTTCTTTTTATTTGGACTTCTTTTTTTGAGTCCCTGCAGTAACACTTCTGGGTAGCCTCTTCTTTCAAACATTTGTTTTAAATTATTGCATTCTTGCATGAATTCTTTAGCCAAGGTGATCATCCATGCTGCCCTAACCAGCTGACCTTTGACTATAGATTTTTTTCTGGTATTGTGGATGGCAGCTTGTGTAATGTAAAAATGAGTTTGAGTAGGTTTTCTTTCTATGAATTTTAGATAAGTAGAATCCCCCTAAAATGTCCTTAGTTAATTCCACATCCAAGTAAGCAATCATTACACTGTCAAAATTGGATGTGAATTCCAAAAAGGATGTGCTGGCATTCATCTCATCCACTATTTCCTTAGCCGTAGTTTCATCTCCATTTATGATCATAAATAAATCATCCAAAAATCGCATATAATACATGATTTTATCCAGAAGGCCATAACTAAGGTGGCAAAACTACCGCCACATGGGGACCCCATAGCTACTCCCCTTTTCTGTAGGTAGTATGCACCATTAAACATGAAACAATTGTTCTGCAAAATGATATATAGTAGTTCTTCAACTAGTCTAGTTTCATTTGCTGGGCCACCTCTTTCTACTGACACATCTACCACCCATTCATTTCCTAAATTGTGGGGGATGACTGTGTAAAGGTCTTTTACATCCACAGTTAAACAGTTGAGCTCTTCACTACATTCCTGATTATTCATGTCCCTTAAAAATGATCACTTAAAAATGAAAACTTCCCTCCAACCACCTTTAGTTTGTTCTGCTTTTGTCCTTCTGGATGTGCATAGACTCCTTTGTCCTATGATGACTGTTGTCTTCAGGGGCAATTCAATTCTAGGTAGTTGCATCTGTGTGAATCTTCTATGCCTTGCATTCTGTGTGAGAAGCATAAATTTGATGTACAGCACATACAAGATCTTTTTTAGGCTTTTTCGTACTTGCTAAGTGTCAGGCTGCCCTGGGCATGAAATCCCATCTATGAAGAATGCTGCAACAGTGAAGAGAAGGACATCTACTGTTATGGCAAGATTTTACACAACTGTACTATCTGCAGCTGTCTAGTTGTCTACATCTATGTGTGTTTTATGTATAGTAAATGTAAAATTTGTGTGTGTGTGTCTCACTCATACCTCTCAAGTGTACCTCATTTCGAGGAACGTTCCTCATTTGAAGTCTTAAAAAGTTCATGTTCCTCGGAAGTTCCACATTGAAAGTCTGTCACACATTCAGTGTTAACAATATTTTAGCTGATATCAATGGTAAATAGAACTGAATCATATTATTTCATTAAAAGACCTGTTCTATAAGTAAAAATATCACATTTTAGCCATCCTATGAGCTTCCTAGTTGAAGTTGTTAGTAAGTCATTAGTAAGTGTTCCACATTTTGCCCATTTATTCCACATTATGAGAGAAAGTGTTCCTCATTTTGGAGATTGAATGTTGAGAGCTATGCTCTCACTTTCTCTATGTATGTATATCTATATGAGTATATATTAAAATACTGACATGCAGAACCAGACAATTATTAAATTAGCACTGACAGCCTAATTATTCCAACAAATGCTCAGCACTACATACTTTGTGATTTTCCAGCTAAGAAAACACTGACAGTAACACTAGCTCAACTTTGGCTAAATATTGATACTGTTAGGGACGGGTTTTTTAAGGTAATGCTTAAGCCTTATTTATATAAAGGAGTGGGCTAGCCACCACATCTTTTCTTTCTCTAGACTAGTTAGCCTATCCTTTGTCTCTCTGTGCGTTGCCTGACATACCTTGACTACTTATTCTACTGGTCTTCCTAACTACCTCTTTGTCCTGACATGTTTTTCTTTCTTTTTTTCATCTGGCTAAGATGCCCCATTTCCCTGTCTGACTGCTTTCTCCCTGTTCTCTTCATGGTGCTACCCCCTATCTGGCTACCTCTTATCATACCATCCCTCTTTTTCTCAACAGTACTTCATGCCTATGCTCTGACACTAGGATTACCTACTTCTTCACAATTCTCTCCTGTGTCTTCTCAATGACTTCTGTCTCTTCCGTCCCAACTACTATCTATTTTTTGCCTGTTTTTCATTTTGTTTTTCCTCTTTTCCTTATTTCTTTGATAACTTCTGTCTGTGTCCTGTTTTTTACCTAGTTATATGTCTACCCTTTGCCACACAGTGATTTCTCTTGCCCTTATTCTGTTCCTCCGATTAACCTCCCACAATATATGTTCTTGTCAGACTGACCAACTCACTAGACTGTCTAACACAAATTCTTCCACATATCTCTGCTATACTCCTGCAAACCATAAATCCCCTTCCAGTCTTGTCCTACACATTCATCACCTTGCTTACCTCCCTTTCTCAGGCTGTACAATTCTTTTAATCCTTTTCCTTTCTTGGAACATTTCATATAGAACTGGGAGAAACTACAGGTTGTCATACACTCAAGCAATGCTGAGGACTTTTTTTTCAGTTTATTAACAAAATCAAGACACGCTGTTACACATTTGATTATAGTGTTTTGTGTTACAATATTTCATTGAAAATTAAATTTCTTTTCTGCAGTGTGTAGAAGACAGTTTAATGTTAATCTTTCACTGAAGTGTCAGGACATTTTCCAACACTGATGCTATTTTTATATAACATATCTCTCCAAATCAAAATTGTTGTGAGGAAACAGGAACAGATGGTAACCTTAGATTCCAGAAGTTCCCTTTTTCTTATTTTGCAGACCAAATAAGTTCTTTTTCCTCATCACGAGACAGCAAGTGTTAAATAACTTTGTTTAAAAAAAAAGCTGTGCTGAGCATAACAGAATGATGTACTAATGTTAATGCATGGCTGACAGTAGCTGGGTCTTAGTTGTATAGATAAGACTGGGTGCCATTGCCAGTTGAAGTTTTAAGGACTGTCATTTTTATGAACCTCAGAAGAAAGGGACTGAAAATGTGACTGCAGGGATTATATACCAGATGTCCTTCTACTCCTATGTTGCAGTATTGTTGGTCTGGGATTTTCCACCCCAGGCGATCTGTAAGTCGGCTCCTATACAAAAGCTTCAGCTTGGCTGTTGTAGTTGTGTGGGATGTCACACATAGGGCCATAAACCAGGGACCCTAAATGTGATGCCTGCATGCACAGACGCCAGAACTTTTCAACTGCAGATGACACATCTTGTGCTTCGCTCCTTCACGGCAAGACGTCTTAAAGCTAAGTAGTACCCTGTTGGGGTTTTCTTCTTTAACCTCTAGCTAAAACTTGGTTTGTTGTAGTAATCTTTAACAGATGTCAGCAAAAAAGTGCAAATACCAATGCGGGAGCCAGATACCCCATAAAGACACGCACAACCACTGCGTTTTTTGCTTAGGCCGGGAGCACAATCACGACTCTTTTCCTAAGACACTATGCAGCTGTCTGGCTGCACATAATCTCTACCTAAAAAAACAATGACTTAAAAAATGAGTACTCAGGATGGATCCCATCTCAGAAGCCCCGAATGAACCTCCACGAAAGAAGGCCAAGATTCCTAGGCCTCTTCCACTGCCACTCTGCTTTCGGACGCCCCACCAGCTACCGATTTAGGAGTTGAGGGACATCCGACATATCCTTCGACTTCTACAGCGACCTTTGAGGAAGCTGTTTCGCAGTTTATGACAAGTATGTCCCCGGAGCTAACCCAGACATCAGCTACCGCCGTGGTCGAGGGGGAACTAGACACAGCCGGGCCTCTGACTGGGATTCCTCCTCTTAACACAGCTACCCTTAGCCAGGCATCCAATTCCAGGTCTATGCCTAAGTCTACCCCACTCAAAAAGAAACAAAAAAACAAGCATCTGGCTACACCCGCTGAAGGCCTACCTGACTGGCAGTCCTTCACTTCATCTTTGATGCAGGCCTTTATGGCCCTTAGGCTATCAGCCTCGTCTCCAACTACTCTTCCTGTCCTCAGCCCTAGGTCTTTCTCTGTCTCCTGTCTTCCACCACTTACCTCACAAGTCAGAGAAGAAGAGCAAAAGACCTATTATTCATCTTCAGATGAATCTATATCTTAAACTTCCCAAATAGCTTCTCCTGAAGAGTATTATTCCCCAGATGAAGAATCCATTGAAGGGGACTCCCCTCCAGAGGATATCACCTTTGGTGAAACCATAACCAAAATGAAGAAATACTTCAAAAGGGACACCTCACAAATGTCTGATACTCAAAAAAGGTATTTTGAACTATTACAAGTAGAATCTCCGTGCCCTTCTGCTATTCCACCTGTCATTCCTGCCTATTTAGATGCCTTTTCCTCAGCATCAAATTCTCAGCCACCTGCCCCTAAGAGGCCAGACCGCTTCTACAAGGTGCCTGATGACCAGAAATTTCTAGTCAAACCTCTCCTGGCAGATCTTGCAGTGATTCCCATTTTACCAGATAAACAATCCAGACTCATTCTGTCCTACCCACGGACAAAGACAGCAAAAAAATGGATAGAATTGGAAAGAAGGTTTACGCCTCTTCCACATTGGCATTTAGAACCATCAACTATCAAACCCATATGACCAAATATGCTCTGGACCTGGTCTGTCAAGCCGCTATTCTGCTGGTTGCTACTCCAGACTGCCCCACTTAATATGACATCTCTTCCAAACTATCTCTAACTGCCCAAGTAGCCAGACACTCCATTAGATGCAGTTATGATGCTGCAGAGGCCTCTGCATGCTCTGCAGCATCTGCCACTGTACTCAGGAGATATTCCTGGCTTTGCTGTAACACCTACCAGAAGACTTCAAGTCTAAAATCTTAGATGTCCCTCTGGACCCTAATTTCCTGTTTGGCAAACAGTCAGCAGACCTATTCAAAAAACTGTAGGAAAAGAGTAAGGAATTGCAAGACATCAAGCATCTTCTGGTGTCCCCTATTCCTAAATATTACAGGAATTACCCTGCCAAAACCACCTTTGTCAGAAGAAACCCTGCCCCAGCTGGACCTACCTCTTCCAGACACAGAAGAGGGGCCAGAAGACAAAACCCCTTCCAGGCCAGCTACCTCTCAGGACTCCTCTAGACAGCCCTTTCAAAATAGAGGAGGCCCCAGCAATGTGTGACTGCATTGCCCTCCTTCCCCTTTCCGCCCGCCTCTCCCACTGCCTACCCTTTTGGAAAACCATTACAACAGACAAATGGGTTCTGGCTATTGTTCAGAAAGGATACTTCCTCTCCTGGAAAGAAAGGCCACCCTTAAGGGGTATCCCCTTCCCCCAAAAAATCAGAGACACCTCTTCCCACAGATTCTGACAGGCCTTCTGAACTTGGGCACCATAGAACCTGTCCCTCCAGGGCAGAAAGGAAAGGGCTTCTATTCAAGACTATTTCTGGTCCCCAAAAAAGATGGAGCATAGTGACCAATTCTAGACCTTTTCTTCTTAAACCTATTCTTAAAAGTGCCCACCTTCAGAATGTTGTCCCTACCAAATTTACTCCCTCTCATACCAGCCCAGGCTTTCATGGCCACACTCAACCTGAAAGAAGCCTATCTGCACATACCCATTCTACCATCCCACAGAAAATTCTTACATTTTTGTGGACCCTCCTCTCACTTCCAATTTACTGCATTGCCCTTTGGTTTTTTCACTGCCCCCAGAGTGTTCACAAAATGCCTGCCACCTGCCAGAGCCTATTGCAGAACACAAGGGATCCAGATTTACCCCTGCCTGGATGACATCCTGATCATAGCAGACTGTAAGGAAATGCTATTAATCCATCTAGAATTCACAATGTGCCTACTACAAAGACTGGGGTTCATCCACAACCTCCCAAAATCCTTCTTGACCCCAGAACAAGACAAAATATTTTTGGGTTGCAGGATCAAAACAGACATAATGAAAGTCTTTCTTCCCCAGGACAAGGTCAGCTCCCTGACCTCCCACTTCAAAGCCCTGCTGCAGACCCAGTAAATAACTGCAAGGGAATTCCTACAAACCCTGGGCCTAGTGGCAACCACCATCCCCATGCTACCACTGGCAAGAATGCACATGCGAAAGGTACAGTGGTATCTAATAAATGTATGGTCACAGCACCAACATCCTCTAGAGCAAGAAATCACTCTTCTGCCCTGCCTACAGTCATAATTAAAATGGTGGATTCAGCAAGTTAAGCTGAATCCAGGCCTTCCACTGCACCTACCTCTCCCAAACCAGTTCATGCATACAGATGCTTCAGACTTAGGATGGAGAGCCACAATGGCAAGCTACAGGGTTCAAGCAAAATGGCACCCTTCCTTAAAGAACAAACACATCAACGTGAGGGAAATGACAGCAGTCCTTCTGTCACTGAAAGCCTTTCTTCCACTCCTACAACCAGGTGTTCTCCAAATAATAACAGACAACACCACAGTTATGTGGTACCTCAACAAGCAGGGAGGGACAAAAGTGTACCACCTATGCAGACTAACCTTACTAATCTGGTACCTAGCCTCACAACACAACTTGTCCCTGCAGTTATCCTACATCCCCTCGTAGGACAACAAACAAGTAGACCTTTTCAGCAGGACATTCTCTCCAAATCACGAGTGGATGCTGGACAGGAATGTCTTTCTGGATATTGTCCACAGGTGGGGCACACCTCAAGTAGATTTGTTTGCCTCCCCCAGAACAGACAACTGCAGACCTTCTGCTCCAAGACCTACTCCCCACTAGCTTGGAAAGTAGACTCATTCAGCATTTCATGGAAGGGAAGGTTTCTGTATGCCTTTCCTCCCTTCCCATTAATTCAAAAAGTCCTCCTGAAAATCAGGAGAGACAAACCAAAAATCTTGTTGGTGACCCTCCACTGGCCAAGGCAGCACTGGATGTTCTTCGTGTTTCACTGTTGCAGTCATTACATTTGGGTAATCTGCTGGCAGGTTACTCTCAGTTGGCCTGATTAACAAAGTCTTGGGTCCTGCGTCGGTTGCTGTCCCTTCTTCCATGACATCAGGTCATCAGGTGTATAAAACATGCAGCCGACGCCATTACATTAGTCTTTCTTGCCGCGCGGTGCCCGACGCAGAAGCAGTTCACAAGTGCCAGTCGGCTGACTCCTGAAATTTTCATTTTCGAGTTTCAGAACCGAAGTCTTCAACTAAAAGCTAAGTACCCCATTTGGGGAAACTTTTTCTTGCTCCTTACCAATGTCAGTAAAAGTTAATAATTGTATTACTTGTGGGAAGCAAATACCTCATAAGGATTTTCATTTGTACTATATTCCTTGCCTAGGCCCTGAGCACGACGTACCTTGCTGTCGGTTTTGTGCTTTATTTAATCAGTGCACTATCTGTCGTCGGTACATTTTTGCTTCTAAATATTTTAGTTCTCGGTTTAATTATCCAGAAATTATGTTGGTTAGCCATCCAACCACCGGAATACCAAAAAAACACAAAGAAACAGACAGAGACAGGCCGTTGAGGTCCAAAACTGCCAACAACGCTTCTCCTAAGCTAGTCACCAGTTCACCGGTACACAGAGAGGTGCTTTCGCAGCCCGATACCCACTACTTCTGATTCACAGGCCTCTACTGAGACCCATTCGGAGTGCGGTATGCTGCGAGATGCTTCACTTAAGGAACCCGCGGATGTCTCTACCTTGGATGGGTCTGGAGCCACTGTGCAGGCACCGGCTTCTGAGGGTGTATTCAGGCCTACAGATTTGCATATTAAACCAACTCCACCTTCAATACTAAGGCCTAAATCTCGATCTATGTCTAAAAAAACTGACACCCAGGCCACATGTTCAGGCCCCTATGCCTAAAAAACAAATGATCAAAATGGCTGAAGATTTAATTACTTTAATCAGAGGTAGTCAACCCCCCACACACACACACTTCTAAGAGGCCTAGGGCTGAACTTGGCTATGAATCTTCTGAACAGGAATCTGTTTCTTCTGGCTCTTCTAATGACCTGGATTTGTCCATACCTACTTATGAGGACTCTGATGCTGAGGATTCCATTCCCTCTGCTTCTCTCCCTGAGGATTTTTCTTTTGGAGAAACTTTACATACCTTAAGTGATCATTTCCACTGGGAAAGTCAGGATTTTTCTGAATCCAAAAAGAGGCTTAGGGATTTCCTTCTTCTTCCTCAGCATAGGCCTTTGGCTATACCTCCTGTACTAGACATTGTTGATGATGTGTTTTCGGAATCCAGCATGGCCCCTGATTCCCTGCCTCTGGCCCCTAGTAAACCAGACAGATACTACAGGGTTCCTGAGTCTCACAAATTCCTTTTGAAAAACCCTGTTGCGGACCCTGAAACCATTTCTCAGGGGGCCAAGGGCATTAAGAATTCTACTGCTAAAAATCCTACCCCTTCTGATAAAGACTCCACGGCGCTGGATAGATGGGGTAAAAAGGTTTATACTTCTGCAACCTTGGCAGTCAGGGCTTTGAACTGTCAATTCCATATGCTAAAATTTCAACAGCATATCATGGAGCTAATTAAACAGAAAATTATGTTGATTTCTGACTGTGTGGAAAATAAAGATTTACAGGATTTATTGCATTCAGCTGAACAAGTTGGAAAACATACTTTGCAATGTGGTTTTGATTCCTTAGAGGCCTCTTGCAGGGCTGCTGTTACTGGGTCTGTGCTTAGAAGGCATGCTTGGCTTAAGGAGCAATCTCTGTCTGATCATGTTAAAGCAAAACTGTTGGATGCTCCTTTGCAGCAGGACTGTCTGTTTGGCAATAAGGCTGAAGAAGTTCTAAAAAAGATGGACGATAAAGCTAAATCTATGCAAACTGTGAAAGATTTCTTACAAGTTCAACCTCCAAGATTTAGTAGGCACTGGCCAATTAAGAACTGGTCCTTTCCAGCTCCTTCCTGAGCCACTCAAGCCAAACCCAGGCACTCCAAAAGCACCAGGCTTCAGTCCCAAGGGACTTTCAGAACTAAGCAATGGGGTGCTTCCACTTCCAAATCTGGAAATAACAAGACACCATCTTATGGTAAACAGCCTCAATGACTTTCCTTTAAGATTACCAAGCACTTACCTCTCAGCCGCCCCTTTGGGGGGAAAGCTGACTCTTCATGCAAAAAACTGACAACTTATAACCCAGGACAAATGGGTTTTAAATGTAGTGTCCCAGGGATACAGATTTAATTTCCACATGTTGCCAACTCCAAACGGGTGGCCAGACCTGCCCCCAAATCAGTGGGCAGAGGCTCAGAAACAGGTATGTTCCCTCCTAAACATGGGGGCTATTCAACTAGTACCAGAAGAGGAAAAGGGACAATGTTTCTATTCCAGACTTTTCCTGGTACACAGAAAAGACAAATCATGGTGTCCAATTCTGGACCTGTCTACTCTAAACACCTTTCTGGACATTCCAAAATTCAAGATGCTGACTCTTCACCAGTTACTTCCTATGTTAGGCAAGGATGCCTGGTTGGCAACTCTAGATTTAAAAGAGGCTTACCTGCATATCCCAGTCAGAGAATCTTGCAAAAGATAACTACGCTTCAAAGCAGGCTACTTGCATTATCAGTTCTCTGCACTGCCCTTTGGCTTGTCTACGGTGCCCAGGGTATTCACAAAGTGCCTGGCTCCAGTAATTGCATTTTGCAGGCAAAGAAATATTCAGATATATCCATACCTGGACGATTGTCTAATTCAGGCAGAAAACCAGGCCATTCTTCTAAAACGTGGCATTTGTAAAAAAGAGTTCTAACTTGTCTAGGGTACACCATAAGCGAAAAGAAATCACAACTGGTACCCTCTCAAAAAATTAAATTCCTGGGTGCAAGCTTGAATACAACTGCCCAGATGGCTTTCCTTACACCAGAAAAGCAAATTCATTTGGTGACTTACTTCAAACAGGTGGCCACAAAAACCCTGCTTATCTGCAAGACAAATACTGCAAGCCTTGGGGTTCATGGCCTCCTGCATTCTTCTAATTCCATATGCAAGACTGCATATGAGGAAACTTTAGTGGTACTTAAAAAGTTTATGGAGTCAACATTGTCACAGCCTGGAAACAATGATTCCTATCATGCCTTGCCTGTGCCTAGAGTTCCTGTGGTGGGCAGAGGCCTGCCACCAAAACAAGGGACTGCCATTCACACCACCCCCTGCCACCCAAACCCTAACTACAGACACATCAGACTATGCATGGGGTGCTCATCTGGCAGGGAAGTGCATTCAGGGAAAATGGAGCCCAAAACAAATGCACCTTCATATCAATCAAAAAGAAATGCTAGCTGTACAAAATGCAGTGACAGCCTTCAAGGGCTACCTTCATCCAGGATAACTAATGGTAAAGATGGACAACACCACAGTTATGTGGTACATAAACAAGCGGGGGGTGCACATTCCTACCCCCTCTGCAGACTAGCCATGGCATTGTGGAACACGGCCTTGAGCTACCAAGTACAACTACAAGCTCAATTCCTGCCAGGAAAGCTGAATATTCTGGCAGACGAACTAAGCAGAAATCTCATGGACCCACACGAATGGAAACTGGAACCATGGATTTTCAACATGTTGACCCGTAAATGGGGGAGCCCAGACATAGATCTTTTTGCCTCACCCCAGAACTACCAGTTGGACAAATTTTGCATGAGAACTCCTCACAAAAAAGCCTGGAAAGTGGATGCTCTGTCCTTCAGCTGGAAAAACCTATCAGTCTATGCCTTTCCCCCTCTGCCTCTGCTCTCCAAAGTTCTACTAAAAGTCAAACAGGACAAACCAAAAATGATTTTGATTGCTCCAGACTGGCCTCGCCAACACTGGTACCCACTCCTGCACAGTGTGTCACAAATTTCTCCATGGCACCTGCCTCAGACATCTTTCTTACTGTCTCAGCAGGAGAACCAAATTCTGCACCCTCAGCTCCAAACATTGAATCTTGCAGATTGGCTAATCATTTAAATCCCCCCTTGGCATCCCTCAGCAAACCTGTGATGGATGTCATTTTGGAGGCAAGAAGACCTAGTACTAGAAAATCTTATGCAGACAAATGGAAAAGATTCTGTGCCTGGAATCAATCTCATGGGATGAGCACAGCAGCGTCCAATTTACCTCAGATTTTGCAATACTTAACTGAGATGCTTCACAAGGGCCTGTCTTTTTCCTCCATAAAAATCCAGCTCCAACCCCTGCCTGGGACCTTAACTTTGTATTGGAGAAACTAACTCTACCTCCTTTCAAGCCAGCTGCTACTGCAGACTTAAAATTTCTTTCCTGGAAAATAGCCTTCCTTTTAGCAATCACTTCAGCTAGAAGGATATCTGAATTACAGGCCCTAATGGCAGTGGAGCCTTTCATCATCTTTCATGCGGACAGGGTGTCACTCAGGACCAATCCATCCTTCTTGCCCAAGGTGGTATCCAGTGTGGCTCGTAATCAGTCCATTCAGTTGCCAGCTTTCTTTCCCAATCCACAGAATAAGGGGGAGCGGTTTCTGCATTCATTAGATGTACACAGACAACTTAGATTCTACTTGGACAGGACTAAATCTCGAAGAAAATCTGAACAACTGCTGGTAGCATTTGCTGCAGGGGCAGAGGGAAGGCTATTTCAAAACAAACCATTTCTAAATGGATAAGCCATTGTATTCATTTCTGCTATAAGCACCATGGAAAACCTATCCCCAGGGGATCAGATCTCATTCCACCAGGGCTGTATCTACTTCTACAGCCTTTCTCAGAGATGTTCCTACCAGGGTTATTCCAGAAGCTGCTACCTGGAGTTCAGTTCATACTTTCACCAAGTATTATCACTTACCAATTTTCTCTAAATCCAGAGCTGGCTTTGCCATTGCTGTTTTGCAGGGCCTTATAGCTGGTCCTAATGCAGTATAAATCCATCCTTCCAACCGTAGCTTTGGGAATCTACCCAAATATAATGACTGCAACAGTGAAACATGAAGAACATAGTACAGTTGTGTACACTTAACATAAATGTAGATGTTCGAGTGTATTCACTGTTGCAGTCCTGGTTACCCTCCCTCAAGCCCCTTGTTTTTCTCTTACTATACCTCTACTTTCTTTTACTATGCTTAAAAGCCTTTTTGGTGTATTTGCTTTTGTTTGGAGGTATAGTTTTGTGTTTTTAATTACTTATATATTTTCCTCCCCATTTGGAGGGCACCTGACATTTTGGGCAAAAAAACTGATGTAATGGCATCAGCTGCATGTTTTATATACCCCTGATGACCTGACGTCATGGAAGAAGGGACAGCAACCGACGTAAGACCCAAGACTTTGTTAATCAGGCTGACTGAGGGCAACCTGCCAGCAGATTACCCAAATGTAATGACTGCAACAATGAATACACTCAAACATCTACATTTATGGTAAGTGTACACAAATGTACTTTCCCCCTGCTTCTCAATCTAGCCAAGGGCAATCACCACAAGTTACCCCACAAGGTGGACCTTCTGACACAACAAAAGGGAATCCTCATCCACCCACACTTGCAGATGTTGTCACTGACACTGAGGGTGATAAACTTCTAATTCCCTTCAGGCACCACTACTCAGGGGATGTGCTTTCAGTCCTGAGGGAGGCCAGGAGACCTACTACAAGAAAATCTTACTTAGCTAAATGGGAGAGATTTTCAAAATGGTGTCTGGGCAAGGGCAGGGATCCATGCATCACAAATCCCCCCCAGTTCTTGCCTATGTGTGTCAACTAGTAAAGGGGGGACTCTCTTACTCTTCAGAGAAAGTCCACCTTTCAGCATACTCAACCTGCCTGCCACTAGACCCTCCCCTACTAACCAGGGTCAATGTGAAGCTATTTTTAAAAGGGGTCTTACACATCAGACCACCAAGAAAATCCATCCCACCACCATGGGACCTGAACTTCATCCTGGAAAAACTAACCCAGTCTTCATTTGAGCCTACTAGTACGGCTACTCAGCAAATGTGCACATGGAAGACAGTCCTGCTAGTGGCCATAACTTCAGGCAGAAGGGTGTCTGAATTGCAGGCTCTAATTGCCTGCCCTCCATACACTACTTTCCACAAGGACAGGGTAACACTAAGAACTAACCCTTCCTTTATGCCAAAGGTGGTCAGTGATTTGTCCTTAAACCAATCTATTCATTTACATGCCTTCTACCCCTCTCCTTCCAATGAAAATAAGAGACTAGTCCACTCCCTGGATGTACATAGACAGCTAAAATTTTACCTAAACAAAACAAAATCCATAAGAAAATCCAGTCAGCTGTTTGTTTCCTTCCACCCCAGGGCCCTGGGGAAGGCAGTCTCCAAACAAACCATCACATGTTGGATTAAAAACGCTATTTGCCTGTGTTATTCACACCATGGCAAAAAACTCCCACAGGGAGATAAAGCTCACTCCACCAGGGCAGTAGCAGCCTCCAAAGCCTTCTTAAAAGGCCTAGACATTGCTTCCATACTAGAAGCAGCCACATGATCCAGCATTCACACTTTCGCCAAACACTACAAGTTAGACAATGTCTCCAGAGCACTTGCAGGATTTGCCAGAGCAATCCTGCAGGGCTTTGTGGAGTCATCCTCTTCTACCTCCTCCCTTCCTTCCAAATAAGCTGTGGTACTCTCCCACACCAAGAATACTGTAACATAGGAATAGAAGAGCATAAAATAGTTGTGTAAAGTCTTACCATAATCATAGATGTTCTTCTCTTCCATATTGCAGTATTCCTTCCCACCCATCTAACCCCCTTATCCTTTCTGTCACTCATTACCAATCTGTCTTAGGTCTTTTGGGGCTTATACCCTACCCTTTGACCAATTTAACCATGTAATGGCTCCTTGACCCTATGATTGACATCTCTGGCTACTCTTCTCCAGCTGGGCTTTCAAGTTCTGAGGTCTGTGCATGCAGACATCACATTTAAGGTCCCAGGTTTATGGCCCTACATGTGACGTCCCACACAACTACAACAGCCAAGCTGAAGCTTTTGTATAGGAGCCGACGTATGGGTCACCTGAGGCAAAAAATCCCACACTAAGAATACTGCAACATGGAAGAGGAAGGACATCTATGGTTATGGTAAGATTTACACAACTATTCTTTCTAAGGCAGCAGTATTTCAGATTGCACCCCCTACTGTGAGGTACGGTGACCTCAAAATTAGTACATGTAAGTAGCAGGTGTATGGGTGGTACAGTCTCCCGCATCAATGAGTGCAGGGAAACAAAGCACCACACACACAAATGTTTTAAAAGTATAACATCACATTACTGAGAACAGGGGAACAAAGCACCACACACAAAAAGATTTTAAAAGTATAACATCACATCGCTGAGTGCAGGGGAACAAAGTGTCCAACACACAAAAATGTTTTAAAAACTATAACATCACATTACTGAGTGCAGGGGACAAAGCACCACACACGAAAATTATTAAAAGGTATAACTGCACATTACCAAGTACACGGGAACAAAGCACCACACACAAAAATGTTTTAAAGTTATAAAAATTACTGAGTGAAGGTGAAGAAAGCACCACACAAAAAATGTTCACATTACTGAGTGCAGGGGAAGAAAGTATCACACACACAAAATATTTGAAAAGTATAACATCACATTACTTGAGTGAAGGGAAACAAAGCACCACACACACAAATGTTTTAAAGGTATAACATCACATTACTGAGTGCAGGGGACAAAGCACCACACACAAAAAGGTTTTAAAGGTATAACATTACCTCACTGAGTGCAGGGGAACAAAGCACCACACACAAAAATGTTTTAAAGTTATAACATCACTGAGTGCAGGGGAACAAAGCACTACAAAGAAAAATGTTTTAAAGGTATAATATCACACCACTGAGTGCAGGGGAACAAAGCACCACACACAAAAATGTTTTAAAGGTATAACATCACATCACCGAGTGCAGGGAAACAAAGCACCTCAAAGAAAAATGTTTTAAAGGTATAACATCACATCACCGAATGCAGAGAAACACAGCACCACACATAAAAATGTTTTAAAGGTATAACATCACATTACTGAGTGAAGGGGAAGAAAGTGCCACACACAAAAATGTTTTAAAAGTATAACATCACATTACCAAATGCAGGGAAAGAAAGCACCACACACAAGAATGTTTTAAATGTATAACATCGCATTACTGAGTGCAGGGGAACAAAGCACCACACACAAAAATGTTTTAAAAGTATAACATCACATTACTGAATGCAGGAAAATAAAGAAATATTTTAAAGGTATAACATCACATCACTGAGTGGAGGAGGACAAAGCACCACACACAATTTTTTTTTAAAAGTAAACATCACATTACTGAGTGCAGGGGAACAAAGCACCACATACAAAAATGTTTTAAAGGTATAACATCACATCACTGAGTGCAGAGGAACAAAGCACCACACATAGAAATGTTTTAAAAGTATAACTTCAGAATTCCTTGTTTTTTATTTGAGTTGCAGTTTATTTTTTGAAGTTTCAGGACTTGCAGGATCAAGTCTCAAAATTCTTATGGGGAACCATAATTGTAAGTTAACCTTTACATGTTCAGAAGGTCAGCTGATTCCAAAAAGGACCCCATTAACAGAATAAAGACATAAACATATACATTAACTCTGCAGAGCTGTTTTGATTATAGAGAGAGGCCAGATGTTCTTCATGTTTCACTGTTGCAGTCATCACACTTGGGTTATCCTGCCAGGGGTAGCCCTCAGTTGGCCCAAATACCAGAGGCTTAGTATTTCTGCGTCGGTTGCTTTCTCTTCAAGACTGACGTCAGGTTGTCAGAGGTATAAAAATAGGCAGCCGACGCCATTACATCAGTCTTTCTTGCTGAGGAGCCTGAAGCAGAAGCAGTTCGCACGAGTACCAGTCGGCCGCTACCTGAGTTTTAGTTCCGATATTGAATCATCCTGAAGTCTTCAAAAGCTAAGTACTCCAGCGGGGATCCTTTTTTCTTGCTCTAACCAATGTCAGAAAAAGTTAACAATTGTCTCCCCTGTGGAAAGGAAATACCACACCGAGATTTCCATTCTTACTGCGTCACCTGTTTAGGCCCAGACCACAACGCCTCTCGCTGTCGGTTTTGTACCTTGTTCAAGACTTGAACTATTCATCATCGGACCCTTATTGTAGCTAAATACTTTCATTCTCGTTCTCTGTATTTTGAAATGGCTTTGGTAAGCCATCCGACTACCAATCTTCCGAAAAAAACGTAAGGATAAAAACAGAGACAGACCGCATAGGTCCAGAACTGCCGATGATGCTTCCATTAAGCTAGTCGCCAGTTCACCAGTACTCAGTGGGATGCTTTCGTAACCCCTGATGCCCACTTCGATAGATTCGCAGGCTGCTACCGAGACCCGTTCGGAGTCTAGTATGCCGCAAGACTCTTCTTTAACTACGGAACCTGCGGATGTCTCTACCTTGGATGGGTCCGGAGCTGGTGTGCAGGCACTGGCTTCTGAGGAAGTTCTTCACTCTACTGATATTCGACTTAAACCAACTTCTTTTGTGTCTTCAGTTCTTTCTAAAACTACAGAGTTTCTAAGGCCTAGAGTACGAGCTATACCTAAAAAAAAACGACGGCCCAAGCTCAAACGACCGCTTCCTTGCCACAATCTCAGATGCTTAAAATGGCGGAAGATCTGATCATGTTGATAAGGGGAAGCCAGCCTTCCCCTGCTAAAAGAAAGAGACTTGTCCCCAGCAGCTTTATCTGACCAGTAGTCCGAAGACTCTGAGGTTTCTGAATGTAAAGACATGCCTTTATCTGCCTATGAGGATTCAGATGCAGAGGAATCCATTCCTTCTGCCTCCCCTCCAGAGGACTTTTCTTTTGGTGAAACCTTACATACTTTGAGAGAGCATTTCCATTGGAAATGCCAGATTATCCTTAGTCCAAAAAAGACTCAGGGAATTTTTAGATTTACCACAGCACAGACCCATAGCTGTCCCTTCTGTTCTGGATGATGTCTTTATGGTATCCAGCCTAACCCCTGATACATTACCCCCTGCTCCAAGGAAACCGGATAGGTAATACAGAGTCCCTGACTCTCACAAATATCTCTTCAAAAATCCTACTGCTGACTCAAAGATCATCTCTCAAGGACCTAAAGGAATTAAAGCAACTACAGCTAAGAATCCCACCCCCTCGGACAGGGATTCCCAAGCTTTAGACAGATGGGGTAAAAAAGTATACACCTCTGCAACTTAGGGCATTGAACTATCAGTTCCACATGCTGAAATACCAGCAACATACTATGGAACTTATTAAGCAAAAAGTATCTACCTTTCCTGACAGTACAGAAAATAAAGAATTACAGGAGCTTATGCATTCTGCAACCAAGCCAGCAAGCATACCCTGCAATGTGGGTTTGACGTTCTAAAAGCATCTTGCAGGGCAGCAGTCACAGGTTTTGTACTTAGAAGGCATGCCTGGCTTAAGGAGCAGACCTTGCCAGACCATGTCAAATCAAAATTATTGGGCACTCCTTTGCACAAGGACAATCTGTTTGGCACCAAAGCAGAAGAGGTTTTAGAAAAGATGGAAGAAAAGGCTAAGTCTATGCAGACAATTAAAGATTTTTTGCAAGTACAGCTTCCAAGATTCAGTAGGCATTGCCCCTCGACACATTGGTCCTTTCCAGCCCCATTAAGGCCAACTCAAAGTAGACCCAGGGGAAACAGACCCCCCAGATTACAGTCTCAGGGTATGCAGAGATCTAAGCAATGGAGTATCCCCAGTTCTAAAGCAGGGAGTGCTAAGCCAACCCCTTACGGAAAGAATTCACAATGACTTCTCCACTCCACTACTCACCTCTGCCCAATTACTCATGCCCCTAGGAGGAAAACTTGCCCGCCATGCAAAAAACTGGGCCTCCATCACCAACGATAGATGGGTCCTCAACATAGTATCCCAGGGGTACAAATTTTATTTCCATATGCTGCCAACCCTAAAAGGGTTCCCAGACCTTCCTCCAAACCAGGGGGCAGAGGCACAAAACCAAGTTCAGTCCCTGCTCTCCATAAGGGCAATTCAGCCTGTTCATGCAGAGCAGACAGGCCAAGGTTTTATTACAGACTTTTCTTGGTACCCAGAAAAGAGGGCACATGGTGCCCAATCTTAGCTCTATCCATTCCAAACACCTTCCTCGTGGTACTAAAATTCAAAATGCTCACCCTACAGCAGCTTGTCTCTATGCTGGCCAAAGATAGCTGGTTAAGCACCCTAGACCTAAAGAGGCCTATCTGCACATCCCAGTCAGGGACTCCAGAAAGAAATATCTACGTTTCAGGGCAGGATCTATGCATTATCAGTTTTCTGCACTTCCCTTTGGCTTATCCACTGCTCTCAGTTTACACAACCCCACGCCACCCAGACCCTAACCACAGATGCATCAGACTATGCCTGGGGTGCACATCTGGATGGCAGATGCATTCAGAGCCACTGGATCCCAAATCAAATTCATCTGCACATCAACCAAAAAGAGGTGCTAGCTGTTCAGCACTCTCTGACAGCTTTCAGATCCCTACTCTCACCGGGGCCCCTACTCATAAAAGCAGACAGTGATGTGGTACATCAACAAGCAGGGGGTAACCCACTATGCTGGCTAGCCATGACCCTGTGGAACATGGCCTCAGCCTTGCATATTCACCTGCAAACTCAATTCCTGCCAGGAAACCAAAACTCTTTGGCAGACAACTTAAGCAGAAATCTCCTAAACCCGCAAGAGTGGCAATTAAACCACAACACCTTCAGTCTTGTGACCCAGAAATGGAGTACCCAGAGGTGGACCTGTTTGCCTTCCCCTACAACCACCAGCTCAGCAAATTCTGCACCAGGGTACCTCACAGCGAGGCCTGGAAAGTGGATGCCCTATCCTTCCAGTGGTTAAACCTCTCAGTCTATGCATTTCCTCCTCTGCCTCTTCTTAAAAGAGTATTACTCAAGATAAGGGAGGAAAGACCAAGAGCAACCCTGACTGCCCCAGACTGGCCACACCAACACTGGTACCCACTACTGCGCAGTCTGTCACCAGAGCCCCCATGGCACCTACCCCAGATCCCAACTCTCCTGACTCAGCAGGAGGGACAGTTCTGGCATCCACAATTGCAAACCCGGAACCTTGCAGCCTGGCTTATTCCTCAAATTCTCCTCCAGTAGCCAGCCTAAGCAAGCAAGTACTGAATGTCATATGTGAAGCCAGATGACCCAGTACAAGGAAATCCTATGCTGACAAGTGGAAAAGGTATTGTTCCTGGATTCACACTAAAGGAGCGGATACAGCATATCCCTCCTTACCTCTTATCCTGGATTACCTAACAGACCTACTCCAAAGAGGCTTGCCCTTCTCTTCCATTAAGATCCATGCCACTGCCATCTCTGCCCATTATAGCACAGAGCCACCTCTCTTCTCTCACCATCTCATCAAGCGGTTCCTGAAAGAGGCTAACAACTTAAGGCCACCAAGAAGAGCCCCCACCCCTGCTTTGGACCTTAACTTTGTGTTGGAAAAGCTCACTACCCACCTTTGAGCCTGCAGCATCAGCAGAGTTAAAATTTCTCTCTTGGAAAACAGCATTGATTCTGGCCATCACTTCAGCTAGAAGAGTGTCTGAGCTACAAGCACTTATGGCTGTGGAACCCTTCATTATTTTTCATGCTAACAGGGTCTCCCTCAGGACCAACCCAGCTTTCATACCTAAAGTGGTGTCCAGTGTGGCTCTCAACCAATCTATCCATTTGTCCATCTTTTTCCCTAATCCTCAAAGTAAGGGGGGAAGAATCCTGCACTCCTTAGATGTGCACAGACAGCTCAGATTCTACCTTGATAGGATTAAGTCCTTTAGGAAATATGACCAGTTACTAGTCAGCTTTGCACCAGGGTCAGAGGGCAAGGCCATATCAGAACAAACTATCTACAAATGGATAGCACACTGTATCCATATTTGTTGAAAACACCAGGGGAAACCACCCTCTCAGGGGTCAGAATGCATTCCACTAGGGCAGCTTCAACCTCTACAGCCTTTCTCAGAGGAGTCCCTACCAGGGACATTCTGGAAGCTGCTACTTGGAGTTTTGTTCATACCTTCACCAAGCAGTACCACCTACCTATCTTTTCCAAATTCGGGGCGGGCTTTGCAACAATAGTCCTGCAAGGCATACTAGCCAGCCCCAACTCTTCTTGACTGCCTCCACCCATTCTTCAACTTTGGGAATCAACCCAAGTGTGATGACTGCAACAGTGAAACATGAAGAACATAGTACAGCTGTGTACACTTACTGTAAATGTAGATGTTCGAATGTATTCACTGTTGCAGTCCTGGTTTCCCACCATCCATCCTCCTTGTCTCTCTGTCTTTCTCTCTCCTCACTCCTTACTGGGCTATTGGTATTTACTTTTTACTAGTGGTGTTTTTCCACCAAAACTTAGCTCCCTATTTGGGGGTTCCTGACTTTTGGGGCAAGAAAAACTGATGTAATGGCGTCAGCTGCTTGTTTTTATACCTCTGAAGACCTGACGTCAGTCTTGAAGCGACAGCAACAGATGCAGAAATACTAAGCCTCTGGTATTCGGACCGACTGAGGGCTACCTCTGGCAGGATAACCCAAGTGTGATGACTGCAACAGTGAAACATGAAGAACATAGTACAGCTGTGTACACTTACCATAAATGTAGATGTTCGAATGTATTCACTGTTGCAGTCCTGGTTTCCCACCCTCCATCCTCCTTGTCTCTCTCTCTTTCTCTCTCCCTCACTCCTTACTTGGCTATTGGTATTTACTTTTTACTAGTGATGTTTTTCCAGCAAAACCTAGCTCCCTATTTGGGGGTTCCTGACATTTGGGGCAAGAAAAACTGATGTAATGGTGTCAGATGCCTGTTTTTATACCTCTGAAGACCTGACGTCAGTCTTGAAGCGACAGCAACTGATGCAGAAATACTAAGTCTCTGGTATTCAGGCCGACTGAGGGCTACCCCTGGCAGGATAACCCAAGTGTGATGACTGCAACAGTGAATACACTCGAACATCTACATTTATGGTAAGTGTACACAACTGTACTTTTCAATGTTTTCCTGAAAGTTCCCTTTGCTGTATTAACAATAAAATATATTGCAACCGGCTACTCTGAATCTGCCTTTCTGTGAGAACATAGGCTTGTACTGCACAAGGTAATATGGAAATCTGCACCCCCCCCCCCCACCATCTTAATTTAATAAAATCACCTTTAGACTGTTATTGCATGGAGCAAAAAAAAAAAACCCATAACATTAATAAACAGTGATATTAGAATGAAGGAGGCACTTTTGGTAAAACGCACAGTATGATTAGCTCTGATGCTCTGTCCTGTTTATATATATATATGTATATATATATATATATATATATATATATATATATATATATATATACATATACATATATATACATACACACACATGTGCATAAATATCTATCTATCTATATATATATATATATATATATATATATATATATATATATATATACACACGTGTGTGTGTGTGTGTGTGTCTCCATATCTGGGGGTGCTCACATTCTGTATAAGTATACACATGTACAAGTTTATCCCAAGGGCCCTGTATAGGTCACATATATGCACAAGTACATAAGTACGTACGTGTATAGACTGGATGTAAAAAAAATGTATGCAAGTAAATGAGCCACAAAATTCTGCATTAATTACATAAATAATGCATAAATGCATTATGTACTGATCAGATTGCATATATACAGACAAGCAGCATATATAAAAGCAAACAACCCCTTCAAAACAGATGAATGACCACCGACTGACAGTAACTATGCCTCACTCTTAATTCATTAACACCTCTATATCTTATCAGGTATTGATGGATACATCAAAAGAAGGTCTCACTTTAATGAGACTAAACTACTAATGTATGCTTTTCTACCTATTCAGCCAAGACTTACCACTATTTCTTTTTCCTCTCCAATATCCTTTCATAACACTCTCTTCTCTTTAATAATAAACTCTCTCTCCATGTCCTTAATTTTCCCTCCTGTTCATTACTCTTCCTTATCTCATTCTATTTCTCTATTTTTATATCAGAAAACCCTGTTATTCCTCATCTCCATATATTATTAGAAATATAGTCAATATTTTGAAAAAAAAATATGTATTAGTTTACTTGACATTGGCTGTCCACTTCTGCAAAGTGTCTTACTACTTGCTGTTCATATTGTATTCTTGATCATAGTTTATCCTAATAATGCTCTGTAAATATATTTCAATCTCTTTGTGTTTCCATCTATTGTGGGTTTTTTCACCCCTTGTATGCAATTTACATATCAGCTATTATAAAATGTGTATGTGTGTGTTTTTAGAGCCTTTCTCCCCAGCTCATTGTGAAATATCTAATCTGTTGTGGAGTTTTTCTCCCTGTGCATCTGCTGAAAATGGGCCATTGACTCATTTGGAGTTTCTTGGTAACCAAAGGACAAATAAAAATAAACAAAAGTAAATGTGTAAAAGTGTCCTGAATAAACTGCATGCACAGATAAACATTCCCACAAATGTACCAAATAGTCAAACAAAACTCAAAGTAAATCCACCAGGAAAGGAAGCAATAGAATCCAAACTCAAGACTGTTTTAGCGCTTTCACTCACTTTATTAAAACTGAGCTTCTTCAGAAAAAATACCTCACTCACTACAATCACTTAAATACTGTTATGTCACTGAGTCACATGACCTATAATTTTAAATCAATTAAGCAAATAGAATAATTACTTGATATAAATAAATGAATAAATAATATAAATACATATCAATAGATGTGTCTATATAATTTATTGTGATGTCTGTACATCTTTAAACATAATTAATATATATATATATATATATATATATATATATATATATATATATATACACACACACACACACACACATATAACCAACTTTTTAAACCATTTTAAACTTGAAAACCATGGTAACTGGTCTCAAAGGAAACTATTTAAGCTTTGCTAGTTGTAAAAAGCATTTAATATTGATAGTACCATTGAGACCTGGTGTTTGGTCAGCAATTACAGATATCTGCCATAAACTTTCACTGCATTTAAGCAAAGTCTTGTAATCACCAGTGAAAAGTTCAGAATTGACCTTTTCTAACACAGAAAAAGAAAACTTTTTAATGTAAGGGCAAGTGCAAGCATGAACAGCCAAAGCATTGGCAATGTCCTTCTTTTTTATGGCCAAACAGTGCTCATAAATCCTTTTATTGAGTGCTCTGATAGTCTTGCCAATATAAAAACTGTCACATGAATCACACTTGGCACAATAAACAACATTAGTAGTATTACATGTGTAACGTTCTTTTGGCCCAAAAAGTCCTCTACCAATGTGTTTAAATTCAATACTCGAGGCATTAATTATAAACCTACACTGTTTGCAATGTCCACATGAAAAACTACCCAAAATAATGGAAGATCTTACAAATGGAAATACCTTCTTGTGGTTCTCTAGTATAGACTTGGTGTTAATATTCCTCTTAAAGGTAAAAAAAGGCCTGTCCCCTACACATTTAACAAGTTCTATATTTCCCATTATAGCCTTCCAATAGTCTAAAATAATGTTCCTAATACTAAGCATCTCATTGCTGGAGACTTAGCTGGTTTTACAGACCAGTTAACCTCTATTATCACAGGGGCCATTCGTGAAGGTTTTTCGAACCTTTCCATTTTTTCTGGTCACCGTGGGAATTGCAATCAAGGCAGTGAAGTACGTAGCATGAATGGTGAGGCTTCCAGTGTGCATGCTCAGAGGAATGGAGGTGGGTCGACCTCTAATGTGGTTGACAAGGGTGTTTCCTCTGTTTCTTCTTGCCCATTTAATGAAAATCGTATTGGTAGCATTTTCCAACTGAAAACGAATCCATTTTCTGACGTTAAAGATGATGTCAACCCTACAGAAGTAAGTGCGGCAGGGATAAATAACGCTGACTGTGACTTTGAGTCTTGTAAAGACAACATTTTCAAATTAGAGAAATTAGCTATCAAAGTAGTGTCTTTGCAACTGGAAATTCAGTATTTTGAGGAAAATATTAGACTCAATTGTGTTCCACAGGGATTAAGAGTTTTCAAATTCCCAAATTGTGTTACACATGGTGATGCGTTCTACAAAGAACTTGTTGAATTATTTAACAGCACTGGCATTTCTTTAATGAAAGCTTTGGTTACACATTATAAGGAAGACATCAATTTGATTAAAAGTCAATTAGAAGCATTAGACTATTGCATTAAGCAGTCGCCTTGTTTTCCTTCTTTCCACACATTATATTCTGGCATTACAGCCAAAGTGGACAGACACAGGGTGTCTGTAATTGTAAGAAAACGAGGCAAACTTAAAAGAGACTTGTTATCTTACTCTAATGGTTCAGCATACCCACTTAACTTTAAAACTTTGAGTCAGGGTAAAAAACAGTCTTATGCTACTGTAACCAGTTTGGGTGTGAAAATGAACAGTATGAATAACAACACACCTAGTGGTTCAGAAACTTTGGGAAATTCTAGCCCATGCGATACTGACAAGGGCGACACTGTGAGTCAACTAGGTCAAAGTGTAGCCGGTCCATTAGGTACAACTAATATGGCCGACCCTTTTCAGAGAGATTCCTCTGGCACCAGCATCAAAAAGACTCCAAAGTGGTCACAACAGGCACAGACCAAGAATATGGGGAAAGGGAAGAGTCGGAAAAAGAATTAGCATTCGATATTAATGTATTGAATTTAAGTGGTGATGACTTACATGAGGACACTGTTTCCATTTTAAAACGTGGTTTTTTCCTTTATTCCATCTAATACTGTTAATATTGCAAGATTGAGTGTAGATTTTAAGCTATATTTGAGGAAACGTAATTTAAAATTTTTTTGATAACATTCCAGCAGTCAGTAATGTATCAACACATTTTAAGAAAAAAAGCACTTATAATCCAACTTTAAACTCTACTATGCAGGTTTTTGGTAACCTTTGTGAACACCAATTTAGAAATTTGAGGTCAGAAGTTTATGTTCCCAACCTTTCTCAAGGTGAGAGAAGAGCTTTAAGTGATTTGAGTAATAATAAGGAGCTTAGAGTTATGAAAGCAGACAAGGGGGTTCAGTAGTTGTCAAGCCATGTTTGCTTTATTAGACAAAGACAAATGTTATAAGGTGGTTGATAGTGACTACATCAAACATTGTTTTCTGAAGCCTGATACAACGTTATTTGATTTATTTTGTGAAGGAAGTTTTGATTTTGATACGTATGAATATCTACAAGTTGAATATCCTAATTTGGCTGTGTTTTTTGGTATACCAAAGGTACATAAAAACCAAATCAACCCCCATTTTAGACCTATTGTGTCTGCTGCTTATTCTAAGACAGAGCCTATTTCCATTTGGCTAGATAGCTTGTTAAATCCAGTTGTACAACAGTCCAAATTTTATTTACACGACTCTTGGCACTTATTAGAACTGTTAAGTCAAATTAAAACATCTGGTAATTTTACATTTGCAAGTCTTGATGTTACTTCACCAGTATTGATCAAGAAATTGGACTAGAATATCTAAGGCAATACTTGATGCAACACACAGTTTTTGAGAATAACAAAATTAACACTGTTTGTACTTTGATGAAACTAATTTTAACCAACAATTTTTTCAAGTTTGGTAACTGTTTTTTTTCAACAGACATCTGGGGTTGCAATGGGGTCAAGAGTAGCCCCTTCTTTTGCCAATTTGGTCATGGCCCAGTGGGAATTAGAACATCTTTACATTCCCCCTTATTTAGACAACATTTTGTTTTAAAGGCGTTTCATTGATGACTTGATCCTTCTTTGGAAAGGTGACCGGGTTAGCTTTTTAGCATTTGTTGAATATTTAAATCACACTACTGACTTTCTCAGATTTACAGTTGATGGATTTGGAGATTCCATAGATTTTTTGGATATACACCTAACATTTGATGTTTCTTCCAAATGTTTTATAAGTCAAATTTTTAGGAAGACTACATCTGTAAATCAGTATTTACATAAAGAAAGTTTACATCCCTGTCACATGAAAAGTGGGGTTGTTAAGGGTCAGTTTATACGCCTTAGTAGGCTGACCAGTGAACAGTCGGTCTTTATTGTTGAGGTTCAAAAACTCAAGCAGTTTTTTGTACAAAGGGGTTATGATTTCAGTTGGCTTGAACAAATATTTAAAGAAGTTTTAAAGCTAAGAGATACCTCAGCTTGTCCAATTTTGAAAATTAAAGACAGAGATGGAGAGATTTCTTTAGTTGGTACCAACATGAACTCTAACCATTTTTCCCTTGCCTTTCCTATTCCTATTTGCAATGAGATGCTTAGTATTAGGAACATTATTTTAGACTATTGGAAGGTTATGATGGGAAATATAGAACTTGTTAAATGTGTAGGGAACAGGCCTTTTTTACCTATAAGAGGAATATTAACATCAAGTCTATACTAGAGAACCAAAAGAAGGTGTTTCCATTTGTAAGGTCTTCCATTATTTTGGGTAGTTTTTCATGTGGACCTTGCAAACAGTGTCGGTTTATAAGTAATGCCTCAAGTATTGAATTTAAACACATTGGTAGGACTTTTTGGGCCAAAGAACATTACACATGTAATACTACTAATGTTGTTTATTGTGCCAAGTGTGATTCATGTGACAGTTTTTATATTGGCAAGACTATCAGAGCACTCAATAAAAGGATTTATGAACACTGTTTGGCCATAAAAAAGAAGGACATTGCCAATGCTTTGGCTGTTCATGCTTGCACTTGCCCTTACTTTAAAAAGTTTTCTTTTTCTGTGTTAGAAAAGGTCAATTCTGAACTTTTCACTGGTGATTACAAGACTTTGCTTGAATGCTGTGAAAGTTTATGGCAGATATCTTTAATTGCTGACCAAACACCTGGTCTCAATGGTACTATCAATATTAAATGCTTTTTACAACTAGCAAAGCTTAAATAGTTTCCTTTGAGACCAGTTACCATAGTTTTCAAGTTTAAAATTGTTTAAAAAGTTGGTTAAATATATATATATGTATGTATATATATATATATATATATATATATATATATATATATATATATATTAATTATGTTTAAATGTGTATAGACATCACAATACGTTATATACACACATCTATTGATATGTATTTATATTATTTATTCATTTATATCAAGTTCTATTTGCTTAATTGATTTAAATTATGGGTCATGTGACTCAGTGACATAATATTTAAGTGATTGTAGTGAGTGAGGTATTTTTTCTGAAGAAGCTCAGTTTTAATAAAGTGAGTGAAAGCGCTAAAACAGTCTTGAGTTTGGATTCTATTGCTTCCTTTCCTGGTAGATTTACTTTGTTTGATTCCCACAAATGTGTTTCCATTCGTCTGGAAGTTAGTGCAGAAGATTAAGGCTCTGAGCTGCTAACACACTACTTCCTGTATGCAAGGTACAGGGTTTGATTTTTATTCCATCTGTATTTGCTTGCATATTTTGTGATTCTGAGCAAGTGATTTAAGCAGACAATGCATTTGTCTCACCTCTGAAAAGCAACAGTTGTGTCCATTAGGTTTACCCAGTTAACAAATATCTAAAATATGCATATGCTCATGTTAATATGTATTCATACATTACCTAATAACCTACTTAATCCAGCTGCAGGGAGGAGGAGCATATCATAACACTTGGTGAGTACAAGGATGTGAATTAATCCTGAAATGATAACCAGCCTATCACAGAGCACACATACTTCTTCACACATGGCATTACCACTATGGGAGATACACAACACACACACACACACACACACACACACACACACACACACACACACACACACACACACACACTACATATACAAATTCATTGTTTTTTTGTCAAATCCAGCTTCACTGAAAGGTAGCTGTGGAGGAATCAGTCATTCTAGTTCAACTATTGCTGCAGTTTAGTAGCAAAGTGTAGCTCATTTAAGTTTAGCAGTGTAAGTGAATGGCATGTTCCATTCACTTATACTACCAAACTGCATAGCTCTCAGTATCTTAGCACAAAAATTCTAGCCAAAGCCAAAAATAATGGGGGGACAAAGCCTCAAAAATATTTTAAATATTGCTCTTATAAACTTGGAATGTTGCTAGAATAAAAGGTCCTGTGCTGTCATGCATTTTTCAGAAGGATATGAAGTCTGAAACTCAAATATCTTCATTATTTAGTGTGTTCAGTCCTTACTGATTTGCCACAAAAATTCAAAAAGCCACAACTTTTATGAGGAACAGATTAAAAATATGAAGCAAAAATCTGACATTCACTGAAAATCTGGACAGTTAAGAGGTATGACAAACTGTAGTACAAGATGTGCTTTCTCTGAGATAAGTGGGGTTAGGCAATTTATCCTTTTCCCCATTGTTGTGCAGTCTTGGGAGATGGTTATATTTATAACCCCCCCTTGTGTCCTTCACTGATTATAGGCATACAATGGGCCATTGGTGCAGGTGTCTCATCAGTAATTTGTGTTATTTTTGAGCAAGTGTTTTAGTATTTTTTGATCTGGTAGTCTGATCATTATGAAGTTAATATGCAAGGATGTAGGTAAACTACAGACTTGTTTTTCCAGCCCAGTTCAAATTGGTCAAGGGCAGGTCCTGCCTAATTAATTTAGTCAACTACTTCGAAAATATTACTGAAGTAATGGATAAGGATAGAGCAGTGCATATAGCATATCTAGACATCACAAATACATTTTTTAACCATTCTACACTCTGGTATCGTAAATTCTCACAGCTAAATGTAAATCCATACCCAATTTATTGGATAGAAACTTTGTTCACAAATATAACCTAGGAAGTCTTAATGATCAGCTATACCTCCTCCAAAAAATCTGTCACTCATGCGTTCTTGCTTTAGTCCACACTCTTCTTTCACATTTACTTCTGTGAGATCAGAGCTAATGTTCAAGATTTGTTGCTGTCCACGTTTGCAGATTACTGCAAACTTGGTGCCATCATAAACTCCCAGAGTTCTCCCAAGATACTCCAAGAGGGCGTGTCCCAAACAAATAGCCGGTGTCAAAACCATAGACTAAAACTAAATGCCAAGAAGTGTGTAATCATATCCTTTGTCAAACATGACTCCCCTTTTAATTGTAACATTGACAGTATATTCCTGAATATTGATCCTGTAGTGTGGGATCTAGGAATCTAGTATGAATTGTTCTATAATCACCATGTGTCCATTGTCATAAGGCAATCTGTTTTCATTGCACAGCTTATATCTAAAGTTATTGCATCCAGATGCAGGGATGTAATTGTTCCACTGTACTCAGCACTCATTAGGCAGATTGTTGAGTGTAATGCCCCTTTTGATATGTATCAGTCCTAATACTTGTCACAGCTGGAATTACCACAGTGCTTTCTGACTGAAAATCAAAGGCGTAAAATCATAAACCTATGCAGACCATCTCAAAGTCTTTTTTTCTCTTCTCAATATTTACAAGTTGCTGAGTGGCAATCTCTGCCTTGTGCATAGACCTTCAAAAGACCATATTCTGTCAGACCTATTACACATTCACAAGTGCAATGGTATCATAAACACTCATTCAAAGAATCTCAATTCCTTTTGCAAAATAAACAGAACATGTTAGATGAACAGGTTGGTATCACAGAGAATACCACTAGTTTAGAACTGTCTTTCACTCCACATTAAGTAAAATACTTCTCTTACTCTATTCAAATTTAATTTGGACAAAATGGATGGCAAACTGCAAATTCACCTCTCAGTTTAGCACTCCTGTTCATCATGAATAGGGGAAACATATATGTGTGTCCAAACATATCCTTTTTGACCCATCTCTGGGTTATTTGTATGCAAAATATAAGGAATAAAAACTACCATGAGAATGTAAATCTAAGCTTCTTAAGATCATTAGCCTAGTAAGTACCTATGAACGTGTGGAAAGGGGCCAACTTCAGTAACCTGAAGGGCTATATGCCTCAGGTACTAGGACTATGTACCACTTGGAACTTCTGCTGAGACTTGATACTTTAGCTCAGCAACTATCTTTGTAGTTCTACATTGCTGTGCTGCTGTTTTCTTTCTTTCCTTGTCTTTCTCCTTCTTGTGGTACTTTGTGACAAGATTTATGTTTCCTTACTGTTAGAGTACAGGGTCTAGAGTCTGTCTTCTTTTTTGTCTTCTCAATGTTAAAGCAACTGTGCAAGGACTGTGACTGAGGTGGTCACATTGTGGGCAATGGTAGCTACTCTCGCTGCTTGTTCTGCTTCTGTGAATGATATAATGTGTCTCTCTGTGTCTTATTTCCAGGGGATTCATCAGTAAAACCCTTAGTCAGCAGCAAGAAAAGCTAAATATTAATTTAATACAGAAAGCTGTCACCATCAGAATATTTTCCCAAACCTCTGATGAAGCCAGCACTGAGACAGGTCCTTCTCATCTTATATGGTCCCTCACCTGAAAGAAGGCCTGTTCACAGCACAAAAAACACCACTGCTGGCCTCCTCCAAGAAAATTGTTGCATTGGAATCTTCAGCCCTGATGGATTCTCTGCTCCATTGCTGGCTTAGCCTGATGTCCATCAAGGTTTAGAGCAGACATCAGTGGACATAGAGGAGGTTACCCTTATTAAACTGATACCAAGGCTGGCTTCACTGACTTTCAGCTCTGTAGGTATTTAATTTTAAGAACTTTTATAAGAGTAGTGTAAGAACTGGGGAGGGATGAGATGCTGACATTACTTTCTTCTGTGAGCAGGTAGAAAAGATACTACTTCTGTTAGATTGTCTCTGTGGTACAGTCAGTTAGCTCATTTAACTGTTAATTGAAAGTTTGGTGGGCCAAACCCCGTTTCTTGTTTGAGTGTGGCAGTTAGTGCTGAGGCAGTCTAAAAGCTGTTAATAAACTGCTTTCCATAGTATTTTAACCAGATTGTAATTAGGGGTACTCAGAAAACTGAGTTAGGCTCCAAAATGGTCACCTTGACTACATGCCTAGTAGCTGCATACAAACTTAAAATCATGTTATTAAGGGGGAGTGATTAGCATAATAGTTAAGGTCTTTACTTCACAGATACAACCGCTGGTTACTGGCTAGACTTGTAATAATGTTCAGATTGATAGCCTACTATTTACCTATGAACCTGTGAATCTATGCGGTCTCTCCAGCACTGGCTTCATCTCCACGTTAATTGACATGACACTCTAGCACTAACTGTGCTATCAGCCTGACCAGCCAAGACAGTGCTGGTATTACTACAGCTCTAGCATTTAATTTCATTTTCTTAATGATCAGTAAAGATGTTGATTAAGTATTTCTTCAGGGGCTATACTTGATGCCAGACTAGGCTCCTGATGACCAGCTTTGAACGTTCAATCCCCCAGTTTATTTGTCAGTATTGACCATGCCTTTTATGCCTCTAGTTCCACCCCTTTGACTCAGTTTTAGGTTATAAAAGAGCTGATGCTCACAGCTGTGATGACTGAGTAGATAGTGCATGTGCATTTCATTTTATCATTTAATCATCAGACTCTGCCACTTTAGATGCTGTAGAGGATCAAGGCCTCAAAGGTGATGGGACAGATTGTTTACTACAGTCTGCTCATCAAGGCCTCCAGCAGACTTCTTAGGGTACCATAACCACCAAGAGTCCCTCTTCTTCATCTGAGTTAGAAGTATCACCACAGAGGTTATGTAAATCTCTCTCCAAATTAGGTGCCTAGAGTCACTAGTAGAATCCCCTACCACTGACCTGGATAATGATGTTGGCTCAGCTCCCCCCTCCAGGTCTCACAGCTGCAGTCTAAAACAACTGAAATAAATGGGGAATGGCTAGTTGTCCCCCCTCCCATTCCATCACCCCAGAGAAGACCGTTAGGAGCAAGCAAGTTTAATTATCATATGTCTTGGGCCCAGACCTGGTCAGCTCAAGTGTGCACCCAAGATCACATCAGACAAGCTGGACATGATAGCATCCATGTCCAGGAAGTAAAAAAAAAATTCTGCCAGCCTCACATTGGTTGATCTCAACAAGGGACTCCCAAAATCTACCTTTCTTTTTCTGTAGCAGCTGTGAAAAGGTCTGCCATGCTTTAGGACCTCACTGTTCATTCACCACGCAAGGAGTCAAAGGTAATGTACAGGCTCAAAAGTCCACCTTTGCATTATGCATGTTATTCCTGATAACTACTTGGCTTGCTTGGTGTATTTCCAGAAGGACTAAATGCTTCATAAGGTAGTGGACTTGCCAGCTGGGCCACAAAAAAACAAAAAAACAAAACCAAAAAAACATAGGGATCAAGCTGCCACAGTTTTCATCTTAATGAACTACATGGTATTTATTGTTTGCAAAATTCTGCAAAAACTGTGGGTTGCAGGCAATACAATACTCAGACATGTTTGGCTCAGGCCCGTTGATTTTGCAAATGACATGAACACAGCATTTCTAGACTCTTCCTTTTTCGGACATTTCTTTTTTCAGTAATGAACTAAGCAAACACTTAAAAAATATGGAAAGGCTGGAAAATGCCCAAGTGGCTCTGGGTATGAATTTCTAGCCTCCCTGAGTTATATTGCTGTCCCCACAAGCCTCCCAAATGTGATTGTCCAAAGACCCACTCCATCCACATGGACACCTCCTGTAAGCAGAGGGGACTTCATGCTTTAAGAATAGTCCTTTGCCCATGACCTGTTTGTAGACACTAATCAGAGCTCCCTTTGAGCTAACTTCCATCTTGACTGGAAATACTCCTCTCAGAAGATATTTTTTTCCAGTAGCTATAAACGTCTGTATGAACTTCAGATCTGCAAGCTCTTTAAGTAAAAGCTCCATACTGTTAACTGGGACAAATTTAAATCAGACAGTGTTTTTTCCCAGTTATTGCAACAAAAGGGAATGCACCTTACTTTGCATGGCAAGCACAGGCAAGTTAGATTCTACATCAGTAAAAACAAAGTGTTAAGTAGCACAGATGAGCCTTTTATTTTATTTTCTCTTCAAAGGAAAAGTACGTAGGTCTCCAAAACTATGGTGTATGGATTAATTTCTGGCTATGTCAAATTCTTTGTGGGCAGTGGTTTACTGAACCCTCAGAAAGCTCTTTCTAATGGAGCAAGTCGCCACATCAGGTGTCTTCCTTAAAAGGCTTAACTGACAGAATTTATGTGATAGCCATATGGTTTAATCTAAACACCATTACTAAACATTACAGGCTAGATAATGCTCCCAGAGGAATGTTCTTCCTTTGGAACTATTTGTAGTATGATCATTGTTAGCTAGGAAGTGGGTAGCTGGAGACTCTTGTCTTAACAGGTTACAGAAGATGGATCACTTCTTCCAAGATACAAAAGAAGTGTACTTACCCTAATATGTTAGATCTGTAAGATGTAAGCCTGTCTTTGGTAGCACTTTCTTCACCCTTTCACCCCCCCCCCCCCCCCCAGTCAGGGCCTGGAGCATGATGCCAGTTCCCTGTCTGTTTGTCCATACATGCAGCAGACATTGGCTAGCACCTGTCTTGATGTTTCTTTTTGTCTAGGTTTCCCATTAGTACACATCTTAGGGGTGTCATGCCACTGCAACAGTACTAATGGGAAAACATGCAGCTAGGTAACATAATGGGAGCAAGAAGAAGGAACAATTCCCTAAGGAAGCTCCAGGTGCTGAGCCATCATAATGCCTGCAGCTTATCATCCTATGGGTTATCAAAGAGGAGCACACTTCTTACAAATCAAGCATTATGGGTCTTGCATAGTGCAGATTACTGCACATTATTTTACAGTTATATGGTTTATTGTAAATGTTCACTAAAGTTTAATGTAAGAACTGAAGATAGCCATACAAATGTGATTTGTAAAACATGAATGCTTATCTGCAGCATTGTGTACATACTTACTTTATGTTTATTTTTCTATTACTGTAATCTACAGGCTTTACATATCTAGGAGCCAGGATTACTTACCTGTTCACAAAACTGCAGTGGATAAACGGGCTCCAGTTACTTTGTGGCTAAATTGTGTTGGAATGTAAAAAAATTATGTACCTTTCCAAGACTGAACAATGGCTAGACAGGCAGGAGACATTGATACAACTTATAAAAAGAATACTATGCCATATTTTTGAATGGGGTCTTCTTAGTATTTGAATTTTGAACCATATTAGCAATGTATTGACATACAACTTATATAAAACAAATTAATATTCAATGGAATTTTTCTGAAAGTAGGTCAGAGTCTTCACTGTAGTGCATGTCTGATCAAAATAAAATTATATGGCAATACTGCAGACTTTAAAAAAGAATCCTTCTGTTATACCATGACTTTTTATGTCATTGGGTACATGTGTGTGTGCGTGTGTGTGTGTGTGTGTGTGTGTGTGTGTGTGTGTGTGTGTGTGTGTGTGTGTGTGTGTGTGTGTGTGTGTGTCTGAAAGCATGTAGTTGTTGACAGTAAATGTAATGGGTGCTCATTAAATTGCATTATTAACATGGTCTTATGTGATACACTAATAGGTTCACGTCGTTTCTAAAAACTGAAAATGGGTTTGGTAGTTAAACTCCCTTTTATACCTTGACTTATTTAAAACTTAAATTCAGACAGGAAATGACAAGCTGAAAAGATTTTTCAGTCTGCAGCATGGCTTTTCTGAAGTCCATTTGTGTCTGTTTTACCTTGTGATAGTCGTAGCTCATCTCTTTGGTCCCAGCTAAAAAAATAAAATAAATAAATGCAAAGGTCAATGCACAGAATGGAATAGCAATAACACCCTAAAATAGTACTATCAGCGAAACATGATTGATCAATTGAATTCCATAGTGGCTGAAAAATGTGGGATTAAGTAGACTGTTATAAGCACAATGAGTTGAGGCATGATGTTCATTTCAAGTTCATTTCGCTGGGCCTCCGCCACCAGATCAGGCAATCAATAGGGGCTGTGTGTATCATATATCACTGCTCTCGCTCCCAAGGAGAGAACATAATCTCTCGCAAATTTAGAATGACAGATTTGTTGGGATGTGAAAGGCCTGCGAGGAAACAGTGGAGTAGAGTCTCTTGGCTGCCCCTGCAGTGACATATGAAATAAATGATTTGAAGGGCTCCTTCTTCTGATAATGAACTGCCCATAAATGAGGTGGAGCAAAATGGGTGAATGAAATCTAGGTGAAGACGGCTTCATGTAAGAAGAACAGGAAAAAAGAAACAATGTGCTGCTATATTCATAATTAATATCTGTAGCATTCAAATGAGTCTGTGTGTGTGTGTGTGTGTGTGTGTGTGTGTGTGTGTGTGTGTGTGTGTGTGTGTGTGTGTGTGTGTGTGTGTGTGTGTGTGTTTAAGAGAAGGAAAGAGAGAGAGAGAGGGAGAAAGAAAAGCAACACATGTATATGTGCTTTTGGTACATATTCATTCAGTTGAATTTTAATGCATGTATTAGAATCAGAACTATCTAAATGTTCAGTTGTATTGGCTTTGTCATTCTGCTAAAAAAGCTTTTCATCCTCAGATGTTAAAGTACACTCAAGGACATGTATTAGAATCAGAACTACCTAAATGTTCAGTTGTATTGGCTTTGTCATTCTGCTAAAAATGCTTTTTATCCTCAGATATTCAAGTACACTCAAAAGCCAAGAGCAGGAGCCATGATATGAAGCAAAAATAAATACTTTTGTAAATTTCATGTGTTAAAAATGCCAGCTTAGCTAGTAAAATCTGTTTCAATGATCATTACTTTTACTAAGTATTATAATTTCTCATCTTTGGCTTTACTGTTAACTGATTTTATTTATATTCCTTCAGTGCATTACATTGTAATTCGACATTTGAATACCACTTTATTCATTGTTGTGGATGCTACTTTCATCATTGCTTTATTCATTGTTGTGGATGTTACTTTCATTTTACCTGTCCTGCAGTGTTTCATCTGCAGAAGGAATTTTAAACTGGAATGGTTGTGAAGTTTAACCCCTATTCTTTTAGCAAGCATACATGATAGCTGAAAAAACGTAAAAATCTACTGCCAATCATTAGCGGACCGGAGTTCCGCTGTGGCGACCCCTAACCGGGAAAAGCCGAAAGATACAACAACATGATAGCTGAAAATAATTTCAATGAACTTTCCTATATTATTGTAGTAGACAAAATTTTGCCCTGCAGAAGATTGTCAAAGGACAAGGTTAGCACAGTGTTCCACTGGGGTGATATGTAATACCAGAGCACCTTCCTTTGAAATTTCTAGCAAACAAGACAAAAAAAGGTACTACAGTTATTTGATCCTAGGTTTACCATCCAGCAAAACAGTAGTCATCAGGAAAAAAACATTGGTTTAAACTTATTCGCAAATGATACTTTTAAAATGAATAAAACTTTTGCATTAGGGAATCATTTTGTGGTACTGTTGAGAATTTATATAGAAGGTGACTTGTTCAAAGTTACTGTTTATTTAAGTTACTTACAAGTTAACAAGTATTGTGCATAGTAATAACTTTAAACTTGAGGGTTTTTTTTTGTCTGTAAGCTGTATACCTTAACAGTAGTATGGCCGTGCTACGACCTGTAAACTGTAGAATACTTTACTGTCTTTGCTTCTGCTGATATGTTTGGACATGAGAAATACAATAATATTTCATTATTATGTCTGGTCTGCAGAAAAAGTTTTAAACTAGAATGGTTGCGAAGTTTAACCACTGTTCTTTTAGTAGGCATAAGTGATAGCTGTAAATAATTTCAATGAATTGATGAGATCATCTTGCAATATTTTTATCAAATTAATTAGATGATGTTGCAGCTGTGAAGTTTGGACTAGAAGTAGCAAACATAAAACAGGATATTGCTTCAAATGAAGTTCATTATTTAGGCATTCTTTTTCACTTTATATTTCTTAGGTCATCAATTACAATAATCTATTCATTACATACTGTTGACTGCTGCCCATCACACAAATCTCTGAACTGTTTAGATTTTTGCCACATGTTTTTAGTTTATTCCTAATAAAATTTGTGATTTTCTGGCATGTCATTGTAGATAAAATTCACTAAATAATGACAGGCATTTTTGAGTTTCTAAGTTCATACTCTTCAGGAAAAAATGCTAATGTAAAACCTAATATTCTAATAAGATTCTGAGTTTGTAAGGGCAATATTTAAGATCCATCCCTGATTTTGAGCCATTATTCCCACCATTATTTTTGCCTTTGTCCAGCATTCTTGCATGAAAAAGGTTGAGGGATGTAACTGAAATAATTATGTTAATGGCCTTATCCAATGGCACTGACACATTCTTTGAGTGGCAACCAGTACATGAGAAACATTTTGTCAGAGGCACATGTAAGCATTCATAAAGATATCTGAAACTACTTCTAGAAAAACACATTCTGATTCATAGTTACCTATTGGGACTGCATACTTGAAATTAGCAGTGCTGGGGGAGTACAGGCAAATAACAAAACTATGGTGTAGATTGGTTCAATACCTTGGAGAACAACTTTTTTTCTTTGACTTCACCCGCTGCTACAGGATAGTGCATGCACTGTCTGTGACTTAATACCTGCATACCTCTGGATGTGCACAGATGTAGAGATGAGCAATGGCCTTCAGTCTTATTATGAGTCCTGCTCGAAACAACTCACAGTAGAAATTTCTTTATAGAGGCAACAGACATGGCCCGAGATTCAATGACGCCTACACTAAGTGTACACTGTTCTGAGTAAACAGACAGGATGGGCATAACTCACAGCTTCTTCCTCCTAATTTTAGTTTTCCTACTGATTTTCTTGCAGCTTTAAATAGTTATAGGAAATTATAAGGATTACCACAAAATGTAGACTTCATGTACACTTAGTGTAATCTTTCTGAGTGACAAGAAAGCACAAAAAATGTGGTAGGGATATGTACATACTGTATACTGTTAGTGTAGGCTTTATTGAATCTGGCCCCATGTTTCTGTATACCAAGTCATGAATGCCCCCTGCACTGCCTTATATAACAGATACTCTCCAAGAAAAAAGGACCCACAAAAGCTCATGCTGTCACATTCTCACTGTAAGGTTTCATATGTGCTGCTTTGTATAACAGACACTCCTCCTGCACATAGTACCATAACTAAGCTAGTTACAAAAATAAACTTGCCAAAGATTCCAAAGACAACCACAAGGCATTCTATAACTATGTCAAGAATGTAAATGGCAATGCTCATATCTGCTGTGAGCTGCAACTGAATGGCATTAGATATACTGATCCCAAGGATATTGCCAGTATCCTGGCAGATCGATTCAGTGCCAATTTCACCTCCCTCTCGCCCCCTAAATGGCCCATCTCAATACCGGAAGATTGCCAAATTCCATTAATAATGGCCATGCAGATAAAAAATGCACTCTCCAAAGCTAAGAATACAGCATCCATGGGGCCAGATGACTTCCTGGGCTGTATACTACATGAACTACAAAATGAGCTGGCACCTCACCTACGTGTCATAGCCTCACCTTAGGCTTCTTGCCCACTGAGTGGCGCACAGCTACAGTTATCCCACTCCACCAGGGGGGATCGACCTTGGATCCCGGGAACTACAGCCCCATCAGTTTGACGAGGCTGCTCTGCAAGGCCATGGAATGTATTATCATGGAACGTATAAACAAAGACATTGGCAACCTTCAAACACTGGACCCCACCCAGTTTGGGTTCATGAAGGGCCGATCTTTTCTCCTGAACCTGATTGACTTCTTCAAATCAGTCTCCAGAGCTGTGGACGAGGGTAAGGTGGTCCACACAGCCTATCTGGACCTCGTCAAGGCCTTTGACATTATCCCCCACTCTGGAATCATAGATAGACTTACTAAGCTGGGCATTAATCCCTTTGTCACTCGATGGGTTGCCAGCTGGCTTACTGACAGAACTCACACTGTAAAAGTAGCCGACTCCAAATCCAGCTCCAGACAAGTGACAAGTGGAGTACCTCAGGTTTCAGTCCTGGGACCGCTCTTGTTTGGCATCTACTTCTCTGAAGTACAGGCCAACACTAAGGGACTCTGGCTAACAAAGTTTGCAGATGACTGCAAACTGGGAGCCATTATTGAATCCCCAAATGATGTGGATACTCTACAAAAGGGCCTTACAGAAATAGATGCTTGGTGCCAGAGCCATGGGCTCAAGCTCAATGCCAAGAAATGTATAGTTATCCCCTTTGGGAAAAAACATTTACCCATGAATTACCACATAGGTGGCAGTACACTAAACACCGAAAGTGTGATAAGAGACATAGGGACACAGGTGGACAGTGGTCTCACCTTCAATAACCACATCGCCACAACAGTCAGGAAATCCTTCCATGTGGCACACCTTATCACTAAGGGATTTTTATCCAGAAAAAAGGAGGTCATTGCCCCACTGTACTCATTGTTCATTAGACCCATTATAGAATACAGTGCCCCATTTGGTGTGTACCTCTCAAGACATCTGCAACAACTGGAAAGGCTGTAGAAATACCTCACTAAAAGAATAACAGACATAAAGAAGATGCTCTACGCTGACCACCTTAAAAAACTCCAGCTATACTCTGTTGCATATCGTCTACTCAGAGGTGATCTCTGCTAAACATACAAGGCCATGTCAAACCCAGAGCTGTTGGACATGCTACACTTAAAGAAATCCCAATCCCTCGGAGACACGCGCTCCAGGGATCTAAAGTTTGTCATCACAATAAATAAAACATGCTGGAGGGATAAGATGTTCTTCATGTTTCACTGTTGCAGTCATTACATTTGGGTTATCTGCCTGCAGTAGCCCTCAGTCAGCCTGATTCACAAAGTCTTGGGTCCTGCGTCAGTTGCTGTCCCTTCTTCCATGACGTCAGGTCATCAGGGGTATAAAACATGCAGCTGATGCCATTACATCAGTCTTTCTTGCCGTGCAGTGCCCGAAGCAGAACCAGTTCGCAAGTGCCGGTTGGCCGACTCCTGAAATTTTTGTTTTCGAGTTTCAGAACCAAAGTCGCAACTAAAGCTAAGTACCCCATTGGGGAAACTTTTTCTTGCTCCTTACCGATGTCAGTAAAAGTTAATAATTGCATTACTTGTGGAAAGCAAATAACTCATAAAGATTTTCATTCGTACTGTATTTCTTGCCTAGACCCTGACCACAACGTACCTTGCTGTCGGTTTTGTGCTTTATTTAATTAGCGCACTGTCCGTTGTCGGTATATTTTCACTTCTAAATATTTCGGTCCTCAGTTTAATTATCCAGAAATGTCGTTGGTTAGCCATCCGACTACTGGGATTCTGAAAAAACACAAAGATAAACACAGAGACAGGTCGCCGAGGTCCAAAGCTGCCGACAATGCTTCTCCTAAGCCAGTCGCCAGATGTCAGTAAAAGTTAATAATTGCATTACTTGTGGAAAGCAAATACCTCACAAAGATTTTCCTTCGTACTGTATTCCTTGCCTAGGCCCTGACCACAACGTACCTTGCTGTCGGTTTTGTGCTTTATTTAATTAGCGCAATATCCGTCGTCGATATATTTTCACTTCTAAATATTTCGGTCCTCAGTTTAATTATCCAGAAATGTCGTTGGTTAGCCATTCGACTACCGGGATTCTGAAAAATGCAAAGATAAAGACAGAGACAGGTTGCCGAGGTCCAAAGCTGCCGACAATGCTTCTCCTAAGCCAGTCGCCAGTTCGCCGGTACTCAGTGAGGTGCTTTTGCAGCCCCTGATACCCGCTACTTCTGACTCGCAGGCCTCTACTGAGACCCATTCAGAGTCCCATATGCCGCGAGATGCTTCAACTGTGGAACCTGCGGATGTCTCTACCTTGGATGGGTCTGGAGCCACTGTGCAGGCACCGGCTTCTGAGGGTGTATTCAGGCCTACGGACTTGCATATTAAACTGATGCCTCCTTCTTCATTTAGGCCAAAATCTCAAACAAAGCCTAAGAACACCGATGCCCAGGCTGCATGCTCAGGCCTCTATGCCTAAAAAACAAATGATAAGAATGGCTGAAGATCTTATAACTCTAATCAGGAGAAGCCAGCCTCCCCCTTCTAAGAGACTTAGGACTGAAGTTGTTTATGAAGCTTCTGAACAGGATTCTGATTTTTCTGATTCTTCTGATTATCTGGATTAGCCCTTATCTACTTATGAGGATTCTGATGCAGAGGACTCTATTCCCTCTGCTTCCCCTCCAGAGGATTTTTCTTTTGGTGAGACCTTACATACTCTAAGGGAGCATTTCCACTGGGAAAGCCAGGATTTTTCTGATTCAAAAAAGAGTCTTAGGGATTTCTTACTCCTGCCTCAGCATAGGCCTTTAGCTATACCTCCAGTACTAGACATTGTTGATGATGCCTTTTCAGAATCTAGTTTGGCCCCTGATTCTTTGCCTCCTGCTCCCAGAAAAGCTGACAGATATTACAGGGTTCCTGATTCTCACAAGTTCATTTTTAAAAATCCTATTGCAAATCCAGAGACTATTTCACAGGGACCCAAGGGCATTAAGGCTTCTACTGCTAAAAATCCTACCCCCTCTGATAGAGACTCCAGGGCGTTGGATAGATGGGGTAAGAAAGTTTACACTTCTGCAACCGTGGCCATTAGGGCTTTAAACTGCCAGTTTCATATGTTAAAGTATCAACAACATGTTATTGGATTGCTTAAACAGAAATTGATGTTAATTCTTGACTGTGCTGAAAATAAAGAATTACAGGATTTAATGCATTCGGCTGAACAGGTTGGAAAACATACTTTGCAATGTGGATTTGATTAATTAGAGGCCTCTTGCAGGGCTGCTGTTACTGGGTCTGTGCTCAGAAGGCATGCTTGGCTTAAGGAGCAAGGTTTGCCTAATCATGTTAAAGCTAAATTATTGGATGCTCCCTTAAATCAGGACTGCCTGTTTGGCAAGAAGGCTGAGGAAGTTCTTAAAAAGATGGAAGATAAAACTAAATCTATGCAAACTGTTAAAGATTTCTTAAAAGTTCAACCTCCTAGATTTAGTAGGCACTGGCCCTCTAAAAATTGGTCCTTTCCAACCCCTTCCAGGTCTTCTCAAGCCAAACCCAGACACAGCAGAAACCCCAGGTTTCAGTCCCAAGGGACACACAAGACTAGGCAGTGGGGGGTTTCTGCACCCAAACATGGGAGTAGTAAGACTCCCCCCTATGGAAAACTGTCTCAATTACTTGCTTTTAAAACTTCCAAGCACTTCCCAACTGACTGCTCCTTTAGGCGGAAAGATTGGTCTGCAGGCTAAAAATTGGGAACTCATTACCCAGGACAAATGGGTTTTAAACATAGTGTCCCAAGGATACAGATTTCATTTCCACACGTTACCGGCACCAAGCGGGTGGCCAGATCTACCTCCAAATCAGTGGGCAGAGGCCCAAAATCAAGTACTCTCTCTCTTAATCATGGGGGCTATTCAGTTGGTACCAGAAGAGGAAAAGGCACAAGGTTTCTATTTGAGACTTTTTCTGGTACATAGAAAAGGCAGTACATGGCATCCTATCCTGGACCTTTGTATTCTAAACACCTTCCTGGTGATTCCAAAATTCAAAACGTTGACTCTTCACCAGCTGTTTCCTATGCTAGGCAAGGATGCATGGTTGGCAACACTAGACTTAAAAGAAGCATACCTGCACATCCCTATCAGGGAGTCTTGCAGAAGATACTTACACTTCAAAGCAGGCTACGTGCACTATCAGTTCTCTGCACCGTCCTTTGGCTTATCTACTACTCCCAGGGTATTCAAAAAGTGCCAAGATCCAGTCATTACATTTTGCAGGCAAAGAAATATTCAAGTATACCCATACCTGGATGATTGTCTAATTCAGGCAGGAAGCAAGGACATTCTTTTGAATCATCTGACCTTTGTTCAAAGGGTACTGACTTGTCCGGCGTTCACCATAAATGAAAAGAAATCCCACCTGGTACCCTGTCAACAAATTATATTCCTGGGAGCAAGCTTGAATTTCCTAGATGGCTTTCCTCACGCCAGAGAAACGGATTCATTTGACAACTTACTTCAAACAAGTGGCCACAAAAACCCAGCTATCTACAAGGCAAATACTGCAAGCTTTGGGGTTCATGGCCTCCTGCATTCTTCTAATTCCATATGCAAGGCTGCATATGTGAAAACTACAATGGTATCTCAAAAGCCTATGGTGTCAACATTCACAGGATCTAGAAGCAAGGATTCTTATCATACCTTGCCTACGCTTAGATTTCCTTTGGTGGGCAGAGGCCTGCCACCAAAACAGGGGACTACCATTCACATTACCCACTGCCACCCAAATCTTAACAACAGATGCATCAGACTATGCATGAGGGGCTCACCAGGGCAAATGGAACCCAAGTCAAATGTACCTGCACATAAATCAGAAGGAAATGTTAGCTGTACAAAATGCTCTGACAGCCTTCAAGGACCACATTCTTCCAGGACAACTAATGGTAAAGACGGGCAACACCACTGTCATGTGGTGGTAAAGATGGACAATACCACTGTCATGTGGTACATAAACAAGCAGGGGGGTACACATTCTTACCCCCGCTGCAGACTAGCCATGGCATTGTGGAACACAGCCTGAGCTACCAAGTGAATCTACAAGCTCAATTCCTGCCAGGAAAACTAAATACACTGGCAGACGGACTAAGCAGAAACCTCATTGACCCACAAGAGTGGAAACTGGAACCAAGGATTTTCAACAAGTTGACAAGCAAATGGGGGAGCCCAGATATCGACCTGTTTGCCTCCACCCAGAACCATCAACTAGACAAATTTTGCACAAGGATTCCCCACAAGCTAGCTTGGAAAGTGGATGCTCTATCCTTCAGCTGGAAAAACCTATCAGTTTATGCCTTTCCTCCACTGCCTCTGCTCTCCAAGGTACTACTAAAGATCAAACAGAACAAGCCAAGGACGATTTTAATTGGACCAGACTGGCCTCGCCAACACTGGTACCCACTCTTGCAAGTGTGTCACGCTTGGCTCCATGGCACCTGCCTCAGACTCCTTCCCTGTTGTGTCAGCAGGAGAACCAGATTCTGCACCCTCAGCTGCAAACCCTGAACCTAGCAGCCTGGCTAATTACCTAATCTCTCCTTTACCATCCCTCAATAAATCAGTGATGGATATCATTTTAGAGGCAAGGAGGCCTAGTACTAGAAAATCTTATGCCACAAGATGGAAAAGATTCTGTGCCTGGGACTAATCTCAAGGAATGAATGCAGCAGTGCCCAATTTACCTCAAATTCTACAATACTTGACTGAGATGCTTCATAAGGGCTTGTCTTTTTCCTCCATCAAAATTCATGCCTCAGCCATTTCAGTTCATTATTGCACAGAGCCTCCCCTCTTCTCTCACCCACTGCTCAATCAGTTCTGCAGAGAGGCCAAAAATTTAAGGCCACCCATGAGAGCTCCAACTCCAGCCTGGGATCTTAACTTTGTCTTGGAGAAACTCACTCCTCCTCCTTTCGAGCCAGCTGCTACTGCAGATTGAAAATTTCTTTCCTGGAAAACAGCTTTTCTTTTAGCAATCACTTCTGCAAGAAGGGTATCTGAATTCCAGGCCCTTATGGCAGTGGACCTTTCATCATCTTTCATGCAGACAGGGTGTCCCTCAGAACCAATCCCTCCTTCATGCTCAAGGTGGTATCCAGTGTGGCTCTTAATCAGTCCATTCATTTGCCTACCTTCTTTCCTAACCCACAGAACAAAGGAGAATAAATACTGCACTCTTTAGATGTGCACAGACAGCTTAGATTCTACTTGGACAGGACTAAACCTCAAAGGAAATCTGAACAACTGCTGGTGGCATTTGCTGCAGGGACAGAGAGGAAAAGCTATTTCAAAACAAACCATTTCAAAATGGATAGGCCACTGCATTCATTTCTGCTATAAGCACCATGGAAAACCTATCCCACAGGGCATCAGACTCCATTCAACCAGGGCTGCATCTACCTCTACAGCCTTTCTCAGGGGGTGTCTCTACTAGGGACATCCTAGAAGCTGCTACCTGGAGTTCTGTACATACTTTCACCAAGCATTACAATTTGCCATTTTTCTCTAAATCCAGAGCTGGTTTTGTCACTGCAATCCTGCAGGGCCTTGTAGCTGGTCCTAATTCTATTTAAATTCCTCCTCCCGTCCTTAGCTTTGGGAATCTGCCCAAATGTAATGACTGCAACAGTGAAACATGAAGAACATAGTACAGTTGTGTACACTTACCATAATTGTAGATGTTCACTGTTGCAGTCCTGGTTACCCTCCCTCCAGCCCCCTTTCTTCTTTTGGCTATACCTCTACTCTCACTTACTATGCTCTAAAAGCTTTTTGGTGTATTTGCTTTTTTGTTGGAGGTATATCCTTGTATTTATAGATTTGATTGCTTCCCATTAGGGGGTACCTGACATCGGGGGCAAGACAAACTGATGTAATGGTGTCAGCTGCATGTTTTATACTCCTGATGACCTGACATCATGGAAGAAGGGACAGCAACCGATGCAGGACCAAAGACTTTGTTAATCAGGCCAACTCAGGGCTACTGCAAGCAGATAACCAAATGTAATGACTGCAACAGTGAATAAACGCAAGCATCTACATTTGTGGTAAGTGTACATAACTGTACTTTCCTGACCCAGAGACTCCCCAGACTCTGAAATAGACTGCCCATACATGTCAAGCAGAGCACCTCTTTGGCCCTCTTCAAAGGGAACCTTGACAATTGGATGAGAGAAAGGAAATTCACCCGGGGGATCATGTCAGTCGCCCTGCTAGACAGGGGTCCAGGGAAGTAAGTAGTGTGGGAAGAAATAGCCAGGGAATTGTTATGGCTAGGCTTGTATAGGTCCTAGGGCCGATAGCCTAGTACCAACCTATGAACCTATGAACATTTTACGTCATGTAAGCTATGCATGTTCCCTTGGATTTTGGCACTCAACAGCACAGCTACATGAGGCAGATAGCATGGAATATCTGCATCTTCATTTCCGTAGGTGTCATCATGCACTACTACATAAAACCCATATTCTTTAAAGAAATGTTAACTGTATATACTTTAGTCAGTACCTCAAAAATACATGCACGCCACTGGAAGGAAACAACCATGGCATTGTCTATGTACCTACCTTACCAGTTCGATAAAAGTGTTACATAAGTTCAAAATGGATATGGTTACCTGGTTATCCTGAGAAGAGTATTATTCTAAAACTCAATGAAAGAAAATATTGTAATATCAAAGTGTATGTGCACTATTATGTAAATCTATGATTTGTATGTTTTATGTATTTTACAGAAAACAAAACCACTTATAATTTATAATTATATCATTCTCATAATTTATAATTTATTTTTTATAATTTATTGTGTACTTAAGCAAGCACCTTTGCAGCCCCCTCTGCTGCAACATACATGCTAAGTAAATGGTTAACGTTTGAATTAAAGTGGAAACAAAAATATTCAGTTTTTTTTTCCAAGACAGCATAGTCTTTGCTGAGGTTTAATGTATTTAAGTAGCAGGTAACATGGAGGGGCAGTGGTTTAAGTTGTCTAGTACTTCAACTATGTTTGACTTTTCAGTTTGGACTGTATGCCAGTTGTTTATGTCTACCAGGGAAACAACCATCTATACATCTTTGGAATTTATAAAACTTAACACTAACTTTCTACTGAAAAATAGTGATGCACCTGCATTTTTATCTTGTCAAAGAACACAAACAGAATAAGATCTATAGGGAAAAATAGCAGCTTGCAGGTCTCAGTAGTATAAATACCATACTAAGTGCTAATATAATTTTCTAGACTGTTTTGTGATGTTGTGTATTTTAATATTGTGTAATGTGTTGAGTGGTCTGGTAATACAGCATCTGTGTAATTTTTTACAACAAACACAAAGCAGCAGTGCCATTAAGTTTTTGTGTAAGTCAGGATTATTTATTATGCAGTTACAATGAAATGAAGGTATAAAAGTTAAACCTTTGTTTCCCCAAGGAGTTATGATTATCTGTTGTGAAATATACTGTTGCACAATAATGGTAATACGTGATACGTTAGCGCAAGATTTTCATGTGATGCATGTTACCTGTTTCCATTTCAGTTGTTTAGTAAGTTTACTGTGCAGTGATCTACAGGACTAGCAAATAACATGAGGATTATATTACAATAACTCTTTGCACATTATGTGTAATGAACAAGTTAGAAATAGCATTGCTATAAAGTAATAGTGCCAGAAAGTGCAAATTCTGCTTCAAGCCCTGCTTAGGTCTCTTATTCATATGTGAATGTTTCTCTAAATGTGCAAGGCAATTCTTTCTTGATCTAAGCTTCTTATTAAATGTATGTTATTTATTTTTAAGCTCCACCATTGATAGCAAGGAGCATGATATACGCTGTGTAGGTAACAAAAGTACTATGTGCGTGTATATGAGTGTGTCTACGTGTGTGTCTGTTGTCTCTTGCTACGGATTATCTGTGATGTCATTAAAGTGCAATAAAATTGTAGTGATATGCTTAAGTAATATGTTTCTCCCACACCAGTTGTGAAGGTATTAATATATATGTAAACAATAAAAAATATCATAGCTATTACCATACTGCAATGCACAAGTCCAACAGATGACTGCACTGAGAACCTGGGAATGTATCAGCTTTCAGTACATAGATCAGCACAGGTCACTGCAGTTCTAAAATACCATGTTTTTGTAATGCAGACATTCTGTTTTCGGGGGGACCTAGTTTAGGTATTCACTGAATTTACTTTATACATTCTTTTAGTCAGTCAGATGCCTTGTTACTTTTTAACCCATTTTATATAGATGCACACACTGTTATATTAAAAATAGTATGCATTTTGACTAAGTCAGCTTTGTAGAAGCAACACTGCTCAAGCAGTGCTTGGAGTCCAGGTAGATTTAATAGAATATACATTCACCTCTGAATGCATTGTTCAGTGTAGTATACCTACTGTGTGTACAGATATATTTATATATTTACTTCCTTCCTTACAAATTTGCTAACCAATATAAATTTGTACAAATCATGAAACTGAAGCGTAGAAATAAAAAGAAAGACAAAATGTATAGAAAAGGTATTTGAAGGATATTATAAGCATAGGCTAGAATATATGGAAGTCATTAGATTACAAAGTAAAATTTGCTTTAACAAAGTACAGTATGTGCATTCAGAAGTGAGAGTCATAGGACAAGACCTTCTGTTTAATTTATGAAGTAAGAATTTATTGGTTTTAGTCCGTTGGTAGGAGAGTTGTAGCTACTAACCATGAACACTTTGCTTGTTTGTTGAGGTCTTGAGTTCTTTCCTGAAAGTAAGGAAGGAGATGGTGTCACTTACTTGGGGATGAAGTTCTAAATTCTGGGATCCATAAAAAAGAAGGGTCTAACTGTTTTAGTTTGGAGTATGGTGCCATCAGATTGGGGATAGAGGTAAAAAGGTATTTGAGACTGTATGGCAGTTGCCTTTCTAAAAGTCTATTGTCAAAGAAGGGAAAGTATTCTCTACAGATAATTTTGAAGATCATGCAGCCAAGCAGAAGAATGATTCTTTGTTGGATGGCTAGTCATTTTGGCATTGGGAAGGGTAGCACATTTTTTTTTCTCTTATGGGTAAGAGGATAATTACTTTGAATATGTTTTTTATGGTTTGGAGCTGAGTTAGACGGTACTCTAGCCATAACTCAAGATGTGTGTAGAATGTCATTTTCTAGTGACTCATTATTACTGACAGTAATGCTCCAACTGAAAGATAGTTTATTAGGTCTGTGAAGTGTTCCAAACAGCAGAGACAATGCATGCATTTTCAGAACTTGTTTGCTTGATAACCCATAACACAATTTATAAATAAAGGGATCATCTTTTTTGTAACTGGAACCAAAAAGGTTGGAGCAGAATACAGTGGTGTGTGAGTGTGTGTGTGTGTGTGAGTGTGTGTGTGTGTGTGTGTGTGTGTGTGTGTGTGTGTGTGTGTGTGTGTGTGTGTGTGTGTGCGTGTGTGCGTGTGTGCGTGTGTGTGTGTGTGTGTGTGTGTGTGTGTGTGTGTGTGTGTGTGTGCGTGTGTGTGTGTGTGTCTGTGTTTTGTGCTCACAGATAATGGCTTTGCTCTTCTGATGCTGCTATGATTGTCCCTGTCAGTGTCATAATGACAGTGTCAAAAGCATTCATAGTTGATGAATTCTGTGGCTCCTGGATTAATGTTCTAGTACACATATAATAAGAAGAAATTCCTGGTATTCTGATAAGGTTTATAGTAGTTGTAATAAAGTAATGAAGGCTGAGAAGGGAGTCATGGTTTCGTCCAAAGCAAACATGTTCAGATCAGATATGTCTGGAAAAGAGTGCTTTTTCGTTTAGCTGGTCACAGAGGAGTATCATGTGCTGCTATACCTGTGCCCTACAGTAGTCCTGACTTTGTTTCTCACAACTGAATTTTACCTTCTGTGTAAAGTTGAACAGGTTACTTATCCATGCATTACTCAAAAACTGAAATGCGTGTCCAGTGGACTTACCCATTTAACAAACAACTTGCTCTTATAATTCACCGAATAAAGAGAATGACAAATATTCAGTGCTGGTGCCCAAACCTAATAATTCTCTTCTTTTCTAAGCACCGGTGACCCCAGAGATGATTGCAGAAAACATTGTGTGTGGTGTGATGTAGCTCTGTAACATGTAAGGTAGTGGGCTTGCCACAACATGAGGCAATATTTTTAGCAAATGTCCATTCTCAAAATTCTTTCTTCATTTTTATTCAGTTGCAACTCAATAAAGCACTCAACATGTTAATATAAACACAGTTGTTTCCAGATTAGGAAAAAAAAACTACTGTTAACAGTTTTTCAGTGACAATTTAGAAGCACCTTTCAAATCTTCTGCACTGCTGAGCAGCCCTCTAGTATGGAGAAAGGGTGCCCATTTATGCTACTAGTTCGGCCATTGTTTAGGTCAACAAACATTCGGAGAAGTTGTAGTTACACTACTCTGAAGTAAGGTACAGTCATACTTCTCACTGTCTTGGCACATGAATTCTGGGCAAAGCCAAAAGTAGGGAGGGGGACAAAGGACCAAAATCAGGGACAGTTTTTAAATATTGCTGTTATAAATGTATTTATTTTATTTTATGCTTGTTTGCTGGGATGGTCCCACTGGATGTGGGTCCTTTTTCAGTGGAGGCCTGGGGAGAAAAGCTCCACATAAACAATTACATAGACAGTAATCAATGTTTAACATAGACAGTAGCAAATAAACAATGTTTACAGAATAACAGTATAACATAACATTACAATCTTGACTTGACATTGGTTCCTTGGGATATTTAGTACATTATACAGTAATCACCTGGTTTGCAACATTCATAGTAGTAAAGCAATGACAAGTAAATGCAGTAAATCTGTGATGACAAATACTCTAGTGAACAGATAGTTTAGCATAAGGCTTAACATTGTAAGATGTCTTGTACAAGTTTTTGTCTTCAATTTATACACAATGATAAGTGCACATAGTGGTGCAGTGCTGATAAAGAACTACTGTTTGGTATGTGGCCTAACAATACGTAATGTAACTAGATCTATTTCTTTTAACAGGTACTGGCATTGCTCTTCAGCATCTGCCAGTCAGTAACATGGTGGAGTGAAGTAGCTGAGTAGAATTGTAGGAGATGTGAGGAGTATAGTAGAATGGAATGGAGGGGAACTGGTGGATATATATAGATAAAGTAATAGATTGAGAGAGGTGTGTGTGTGTGTGTGTGTGTGGGGGTGCTTGCATTAACCTGGGCTGTTGCAGTTGCAGAGCCAAGAGTTCATGAAATGGGTTTTTAGGGACCTTTTAAATTCATTTGTGGAGGACATAGCTGTGATGAAAGGGGGAAGTTTATTCCACTGCTTGGCTATTGCATTAGAGTAGAGGGATGAGCCAGCGGTATTGTTATGTTTAGATACTTTGAGGAGTAGTTTGTTGTTTGAGTGGAGATTTCCAGTGGACGAGTAAGGTATTATCAGGTCTTGAAATGAAGGGGAGTTTGGGGATGATATAATGCTTGAGTGCTACACAATGATGGGATCTATAGGAGCAGTTAGTGGCGAATTTGGCATTTTTATTATAGCAGGTTTGTAGTTTAGTTAATTCTGATTTTCTAAGATTGGTGAGGACTGGGGAGACATATAGTAGTGTAGAGATAAGATGTGTACAGGCAATTGTGGCCTTGAAGTGTTTGTTATGAACTGTTTGTTCCTATATAAGATACCTAGTTTTTTATGGACCTTATTTATGGTGAAAGAGATATAGGTGTCAAACCTCATGTTACAGTCAATCACGACCCCACATAGCTTAGTATGGGTAACGGGAGATATGATAGTCTTGTTATGGGACTGCATGTTAAAAGAGAGGTCGGGATTGTTATGTTGTGTGGTTCGGAAGATGTTAAGCTTTGTTTTGTTTTGGGTTAAGTATTAGCGGGTGTTCAGTTAGCCATGATTCGACAGAGAGAAGGGGTAGTTGAGTTTGATTGTGTAGTTCCTGTGGGGAGGAGGAGGCGCAGAGTAATGTTGAGTCATCCGCATATTGGATGACTGTGGAGTGGAGAGTAGAGGTGTAGAGGTTATTGGCGAAAATAGTGAACAACAGAGGTCAAAGAATGGAGCCCTGTGGAACTCCTATTGTTACTGGGAGGAGGGGTGATAGCTGTTGGCCCCACTTTACTGCCTGCTGTCTCTCTGGTAGATAATTATAAAACCATGTTAGAGCGGCCTGGCCGAGATTAAATTCTGATAGAGCATTTATTAGCTTGTTATGACTGACGATATCAAAGGCCTTGGCGAGGTCTAGGAAGATAGCTGACATGTATTTACCATTGTTTCTATAGCTGTTAACTATGTGGGCGAATGACATGAGATCTGTGGTTGTGCTATGGTGAGATCTGAACCCGTGTTGAGTGCTGGTCAGCAGATTCTGTGTGTTGAGGTGTTCCATAGTTTGTAAGTGAATATACCTTTCTAGTATTTTTGAGGGGGGGGCAGTATGGCTATGGGTTGGTAATTTGTTAGTTCGTTTGAGTTGCCTCCTTTATGAAGGGGAATAATATGTGATATTTTCCAGAGGTCTGGGATTATTTTTTCAGAGATGGAGCAGTTGATAAGGATGGTGACCAGGTAAGCTATTGCGTCAGCAGCAATTTTTAAAAATTATGCTGGGAGTTTGTCTGCAGCCAGAGTGGTTGGTTTTAGCTTTTTGAATATTTTTTTAATCAGGCTAACAGACACTGGTTGAAGGGTGAAGCTGTCTTCATTAGTATGGGGTTTATGCTCTACATCAGGGACGGGACGTTTCAGAATTTGCTAGTGCCAGTATGGATTCAGTAAAAAATATATTAAATTGGGTTGCAATACTAGTTGAAGTGTCTGTAGTAGTGGGGGGAGGGGTTTGGACTTACCTGGTTGGAGGACATTATTGGTAGCTGTCCAAAGCAATCTAGGGTTATGCCGATGTTCTATTTGGATGTTATTGTAGTAGTTTATTTTGTCTGCTTTGATGATTTTTTTGGCTTTGTTTCTTAGTTCTAGGTATGTTTGTTTTGACTGAATTGTTTTTTCTTTGTTGAACTTAAATCAGGCTTTATCTCTTGCAAGAAGCAGAGACCTGGTTTCCTTGGTCATCCAGGATGCAAATTTAGATTTGATTCTAATGGTTCTAGGAGGGGCATGGGTGTTTAGTATGTGTTTAGGAATGTGGAGTAAAGTATTTAGTGGCTTCGTTTAGATTGAGTTGCTTGATGGGCTTCCAACTGCAGGGTTTTAAAGCTGAGATGAAGTTGGCTGGGATGGAGTTCTTTTTTTTCCACGTTTGTCTCTCTTTCTCCCTAAAGTACCCTGCTCCCCATTGCACTGTTCCTGATACAGTCTCTAAGAACCTACCTACCTGGTGGCAAAGGACCCTATCAAAATACCCACAGTCTCATCTAACCGCCTTATTTTCCCTGCACCCTCTCTCAAGGAAGCAAGAAAGTATGTGGTTGTCCAAGTCCTACTTGTAAAGCTCACTACCGTGTACTATTGCTTCAGAGGTTCTAAAGTACGCTACAAGCCTGAATAGCCAGCAGCCTTTACCCCCGTCCTATCTACCCTGTATCCAACAAACCTCTTCTAATTTATAATAACCCCTTTACTAGCTATCACTCCTTCCCTAGTTCTAAACCAGCTAGCTCCCTTACAAACTTACCTGCAATACTAGATCTGCCCACTAGGTTGCACCCTTATCCCATTCTTTATCTCCTGCTTATCCCTCTGTATTTCTTCTGTAATTACACTACATCTCTTAAGTCCTAGACCTGCTCTTTTCTCACTTACCATTTACTTCCAACTGTCTACACCCACCTGCTTTTTTCTCATAGACTTCTGTTTTATCTCTGATCTTTCCCACTCCTGACTTGCCTAACTTTCCTTCAGTTACTAGCATTGTTGATAGTTTCTTCTCTAGCTTCTCTTTCACTTGTCTCTACCCGCTCTGTTCGCCCTGCTGGCTCACTCTGCTCCCCTACCCTACCTCCAAATTCCACACACCCCCAGGGGGTCCTACTGTTATACCATCTAACCACCCCCCTTCCCTCTTCCACCAATCACAAACCCTTCACCACTGGCCACTCCAGTTCCCTCCTTTCACTTACCACTCCCTATCTCTCCCACCACACCCTCCACCTATTCCTTTCCACACCTAGTATACCTACGAGCCTATATCAACAACCTAACAACTTACCCTTCCAGATGTATAAGCTACCCACCCCAGCCCTCTTACAGAGGTTACTCATACTTACACCTCTACCACCTCTAACTTTAGCTTACCTGCTAACCTCCTATGAACACCCATTATATCCACACCTTCTCTACCTCAATAAGCTATCTACCTCTCCTTCTCTACCTATTTTCACTAATCATGTTAACATAACATCTACACCCAGCTATCTACTAGAAAAATACCATAGGATAGCCCACATTAGATATGACTCTCCCAATCCCAGAAAATCTCTACCTCTATATAGTAAATTCCCAAATCCTAGACTTCAAACATTACTCTTCTCTTTAAAAGATGGAGACATTCACCCAATCCCAGGCCCAACAACTGCTACTACCACTCAAATCCTCAACCCTAACCCCTCTACTATCCATTCCCTTATCAAACCACCTAACTCACTCTTATTAACTCACCTCAGCGTACGTAGCATTAGTAACAAAGTTGCACAACTCCATGCTCTCTTCGAAGTCTACTCCTTTGACATTCTTTGTTTAACAGAAATTTGGTTAAAACCTGTAACTAAAGACAATGAAGTCATCCCACCCAGTTATAATATTTTGTGACTTGACCATGCAACCAAAAAGGGTGGTGGTGTAGCTATCCTATTTAAATCTGGGTTACAAATTACTGCCTACGACTATAAACCACCTCAAGACTCCAACACTGAAATTCTTATTACCAAGCTTCAACTTAACACATTCAAATCCATCTATATTATCTGTATCTATCTTCCTCCTGGTAATAACATTGCCACCATAGAAAATATCCTTTGTTGGTTATCCCAGAATTTACCCCAAGAAACCATAATCCTAGGTGATTTTAACATTGATTGGAAGTGTTGTAGCAGTAACCACCCTACCAGCCACATTAACCTTTTTGTTTTTTCTCAAACCATTACCTCTCCTACCAGGATAAACAAGTCTAATAAGAAAGAAAATACCTTAGATTGGATTCTCATAAATAATCATCCCCAGACATATGAAGCTGGAACCCTCCCTGATGATGTAAGCGACCACTCACTAACCTACATCACCAGGCTTAAATCAAATCAACCTAATCCAATCATATCTAGGACAATTAGAACCAAGAAAAACTTCAACCCCGATCTCTTCCAGAGAGAACTAAGAGCATGTAACTGGTCTTCCTTTATATACCTCACACTGGAGGAAGCTGTTAATTACTTTAATTCTAACTTCCTAGTCATACTAGACCACCATGCACCAATCTGCCCTATTAGAATGAGAACTAAATCTGCCCCATGGCTTTCAAAAGAAACCAGACAAAAAATCCATCTCAGTAATAAATACTGGAATACATATCATTTAACTAAAAACCCAGTAGACCAACAAAACTTCAGACAGCTGAGAAATGAAACAAAAAAAGCTATGTTGTCTGACAAAAGAAACTACTACCTACAATTCCAGCAGACTCACCATAATAAACCACAAAAGTTCTGGGCGACTATTAATCAATAATTACACCCAGGTCAGTCCATCACACCAAACCCACAAGCACAGACCAGGAGAATCCCAAGCAGACTGCTAATTCCTTTAATACCTTTTTCACTGAGGTCATTCAAACTCTTGCCAGTCAGTTATCTACTCAGAACTTAACTATATCTAACTCTAACTCTAACCCATCCCCTCCATTTCTCTTCCAACCAGTCCCAACAACATATATTCTTACCCTTATCCAAAAACTGAAACCGTGCACTCCTTCAGCAGACCAACTACCTGCTGAATATCTACAAAAAGCAGCCAGATCCATCGCCTATCCCATTTCTATTCTCATCAATAGAACCATCAATGAAGGACACATCCCTAAAATCTGGAAAGTATCCCATATTATCCCCCTTCACACGGGTGGGAACTCTACTGAACTCTCCAATTACCATCCCATAGCCCTATTTTCTCCCTTAGCAAAGATCATGGAAAAATGCATCCACTGACAATTGCTAGACCACCTAATCCAAAATAACTTACTTTCAAACTCTCAACATGGTTTCAGACCTTCCCACAGCACTACTACTTCCCTCCTTTCCTTTACTGACTGTATTAACAAAAACCGTAACCTCAATATGCTTTCCTCTGCACTGTTTATAGATCTGTCTAAGGCATTCGATTTGGTAAATCACCAGTTACTTATAAATATCCTCAGATCCCTGTCACTAGATGCACTAACTATAAAATGGTTCCAGTCCTACTTAGATAACAGACAACAGGCTGTACTTTGGCATAACATTCTATCTACCCATCTGTCCATTAACATTGGTGTTCCTCAAGGGTCCATATTAGGACCTCTCCTGTTTTCTATATTTATCAATGACCTTCACCTAGCAATCCCCCAAGCTACATGCATACAAGATGCAGATGATTCCACACTTATATGCTCAGCCACATCTATATCTGAACTTCACTCCCTTACCCAAAATGTGTTTGACACAGTTGAACAATGGTTTACACAGCGCTGTCTCCTTCTGAACCCCCAAAAAACTAAACTCCTCCTTTTTACTCCTACTTGTAAGTCCCCCTCAATAGACTTCACAGTAACATCCAGTAATGGTACTCTCATATCCCCAGATCCAGCTACCAAACTACTAGGTATCACCATAGATAACAAACTTAACTTCCAACACCCATATTAACAATACTCTAAAATCTGTTAATAGAAAACTAGGCTGTCTCTACAGGATCAAACCCTTCCTCTCTCCTGTAACTAGAATAACTATTGCTCACACCCATCTAATTTCTACTCTCCTCTATGCCTCACCCATATGTGCTAATCTCTCTAAAAACAACCTTAATAAAATGGAAAACTCCTACAATAGCATAGCCAGATTTGCTACAGGTAACCCTTTCAGAACCCACCACTGTTTTAATCTAAAGCAGCTAGGATGGCTTGAATTACAAAATCAGCTTAAATTCCACCAACTGACCATTGCCCATAAAACCCTTTACCAACATACCAGTACCCCTATACTATCTACCCTCATTAGCCCCTACAACAATCTAAAGACCTTACGATCATCACATAAACTTCTTGTAAATATTTGTAAATCAAACAACAGGGCTGGGGACTCTCTTTTCTCTAATACTGTTGGAAAATCCTGGAACCTTCTTCCTAACGAACTTTCCTCTCTTCCCTCTGTATCACTCTTTAAAACCAAATTGAAACTTTTCCTCAGAACACACTGGTTGTGCCCCTGTACTAAACCTGACTGATCAACTAGCTCTTCTTACTTGGTTCAACCTACCCTCCTCTTCTCAGTAATCAAGTTCCTTATCTTAATAACAACTTACCTTGTCCTTCTATACTATTGCTTACATCTTACTATTACTTACATCTTCAGAATCTCATTAAGGAGACTACTTTTACTAATATATTGTATAATTTCAACTCCTACTTTTTCTTTATGACTATTTGTATACTAATATATTGTATAATTCAGCTGCCATCTTTTTCTTTATGATGTATTGCAACTACATTTTGTATTGTACTAATTGTATCTGTATATTTTGCACTATGTTATGAACAAATGACCTCTTTGATTATTCTCTGTACTGCACCTGCAATGTTCACTGTATACATTAATTTTTGTATATGTGATTTTGTTTGTTTCCTCGGAGCTTATCTCCCCGGGCCTCTACTGAAAATGGACATATATCCAGTTAGACTAGCCCGGCCAACAAATGTAAAATAAATAAATAGATTATTACATATTTGTTGATAGGTAGTTGGTTTCTCTAAAGTTGGTTGGTGTCTAATTATATAGGTAGGCATGTGGTCACTCAGGTTGTCAGATAGGCAGCAAGACTGACTTATCTGGGATGGTTTGTTTGTCAGTATCCAATCTGGGATAGACCGGCTGTGTGTTGCTTTGTCTGTTCTGGTGTTTTGATTACCTGGGTAAATCCATGGAGACTGATATGGGTAGTGGGTATAGTAGAGTGGCATTGTGACCAATCAATGTTAAAGTCCCCTAGAATAATGGTTTCTTGAGGTAGTGCCTCTGATGTCCAATGGAGTAGGTTTTCAAGGGTGGTTATATTGTTGTTACTGGATGAAAAGTAACATCCAATTAAGTTAATAGATTTTCTACTGTTAAGTTTTAGTTTAGAAAGCAAAATCTCAGCAGTATCTAGGGATGGAGTTGGTGTGTCTAGTGTTGTGATGTTTAGATGGTCTTTGAATAATATAGCAATGCCACTTCCTTTTTTGTTTATTCTGTCTTTGCGTAATAGGTTATAGCCTGGGACATTAATTTCATTATTGGTGGTGTCTGGCTTCAGCCAAGTTTCGATTAGTATTACTATCTCTGGTGAATATAAGGAAAGGTTAGCATGGAGGTCATGGACTTTGTTGGATACACTTCTAATATTAATATTAATATTAATATTTAGTAATAGTAGATCAGTTGTATTTCTGGAAAGACAGGGTGTTTTGTAAGGTGTATTTGTTGTGTGAGGGTTACTAGAAGGAGCAAAAGGGCCTGGGTTTGGGTGAATGTCTCTGCTGAGTGGATGCAATATGTGCAATTAATTTAATATATTTGGTGATATATTTATTGTATAGTAAGGATAGTTTGTTTGAGCAGGTGTATGGGAGGAGTTTTATTTCTATATTGTGATGGTATGAAGATGATATAATAATACATTTTGTATTAGCATGCATTTCTTTTAGTGTGTGAAGTTTGAAACTCAAAATACCTGTCATTATTGTGTGACTTCACTCCACAATGATTTGCCAGAAAACTGAAAAATTTGAGGAACAGATCAAAAATATAAAGGAAAAATCTGGACATTCTGCAAAACTATGGGAGAGTTGAGAGATATGGGTGCACTGCATATTCATGTAAGGGAGTTACAGCATAAAAAGAAATCCCTCATCTGATGTTCTCTAGATATCCACTCTTTCCGTTGTCTCTTATTGTTACCCCCAAAATGCATTTCAAGTTCCAATCTCTTACAGAAACCCAACCCCATCCAAGCCATTGGGTTACAGAGTCTACATCAACCGTTGGTAATACTAACTGTCGAGAAGAGGCAAAAGCAGGTTGCCAAGGTGGCTTGATGTCAAAAATGAAGTGAGGGGGACAGATGTCTGTGTTGCTGATACTTCTTTCTTTGAAGATTAATTTTATAGTTTTGTTTGTCTAGATTCTTGGCAGGTCATCAAGCACATTTTAGAAAAATATGAACATTTCTTTCTTTTCATCAGAAAATGGTTTTATGTTTTGCTAGTGTATTCACAGTCTTGTAGATGTGGAAACAGGTCTTAGAATTATTTGTACAGAAATGGCAAAAGTAGTTTTCACATTGTTTCCCTATTTTACTGGATTGCTGGTATAACCTGTATGCTAGTACCTTGTTTGTGTGTATGTTTCCATACCAAAAACTATGTAATCATTTCTAAAGGATTTTTGGTCCTCTCTTGGCAATATTTACAAGCATACTTCTCTCTCTTGTATATTGTATCGATAAATTTGTATATTTTTTATTGTATGAATGTTAAATAAAGACTAAGTAAATATGACCCACAGCTGGAAAAGCACAAAGTACTGAGGCATGTTTTATTTTGGTTTTATTTTTCGATAGATGGATCAGATGGCTCTGGCCCAAATGGAGAAACACAGAGTACTGTGGACACATTACGAAAGCATCTGCGTGCTGATGCATTTACTCAGCAGCAGCTGGAAGCTTTGGACCGTGTCTTTGAGCGCCCTTCTTATCCCGATGTCTTTCCTACAACTGAACACATCAAATCTGAGCAGGTTGGTTTCACTGCCACTTTGCTAATGTGATACATCCGCAAATGCAATTCTGTTCAGCAAGGTTGACTAAGAAGTTCCAGTCAAGGTGGCAGCCAAAAATGGGTTTAATGTATAATTTTTAAGTTGGTCAAGATTGAGCTAATCTGTATTAGATTGTTATCATGTACAGAAAACTTTTTCTTTTAAGGTACTTTAAATAAAAATATGGGATATAGCCTTTCAGATTGTTCTGTTTAAATTCTAAACATTACCAAATATTAGATACTGTTTATCTCATTAGAAAGTACGACTTTTAAATCTATTAGACTGCAGTTAACAAAATAACAGCAGAAAAAGTCCTATAAATTGTGTTTTCCTTTTTTTAAAGCTTGGGCTTATTGCAATAGATAACCTTTATTTACATTTATTAGACCATTAACCAATGAGAGACCATCCATTTTCTCCTGAAGCTCCCAACAAGGGCCAATAAAGCTAGGCAATAGTCTGATTTCATTTTAATTTCTCCAATCACTCTGTATTATGGCAGTGATAAATCAGAGGAAGGAAGGCAGCTTTCACCTCAAGTAGATGGGCCTAATTTGCAGCTAATTACAAAACTGATTTCTACAGAAAGATCAATACCGAAAGGCATTGAAAGTGACTAGAAATTGCCTGAGAGATAGGGAGAAAGAAGCAGAGAGATAGCTAGAAAAAGAAAACAGAAGTATACATTGAGAAAAAAGGACCAAGTTTAGTCCAGAAAATCAATTTTGATTTAACTGAATATTAATCAGGCCACTTTTCTTTTATTGTCTTGTAGTCTAAGTTCACAAAAGGTTGAAACATTATACTTGTGTCTGCCTTTATGTAATTTTAACAAAAGATGCAGTTTAAAGTCCAGTCTGTACACTGCCTGGCTCAGTAAGTATACCCCCTCCCATCCTTCAGTTTCCCATTTGGCACTCATTTCAGAATCTCTTGCCCGTCGTCACATAAAGGCAGAAAAGTACTCCATATTCAGAGGCATTTGGTGAGTTGGCTGGCATATGTAGTACCAAACAATCCCCGCAGATAATGAATGTTTGTTCAGGAGAAATAGAACACAAGCCAGGATCACTGGTTCATGCTTCAGAATGGGATAGAGTATAGGGGCAGTTTGGGTCAGAAAAAAAGAAAGCACTTTTTTGTGAACTTCAATGAAAAATTATTTTGTTTATGCTTATTGCCTGCCAGGCATAGCAGTTATGAAACGCTAGACTGGCCAGCATATCTCTCAGCCTCTTATACCAGGACATCTGGACAAAGCCATAAATAAGTTCCAAAAATATGGACAAATTTTAAATATTGCTCTTGCAAACTTAGAAAGTTGATAGAATAATATTTTTACATTAGCATGAATTTCCTGAAGGGTAAGAAGTCTGAAACTCAAATGTCTGTCATCATTTTCTGACTTTAATCTTTAATGATTTGCTACAAATTTGCCAGCAAAACCACAATTTTATATAAACGGATCAAAAATATGAGGCAAAAATCTGGACATTCTGCAAAAATCTTTATAGTTAAAAGGTATGCTGGCCAGATTTCACTCATCCTGCTAATGGTTGAGAGGTCATTGACAAATATTAATACAATATTTCATTATGAAAATCATAATTTAACCTTTTTCTTGAATATTTACTATTCTATATGGGCACAGATACATTTATTCTTTTATGATCCATAAGTATTGTAGCATTAGCCATGTGTTGCTTAGGTGTTAAGAATGCTTGCTTTTTATTCACATAATTTTTAAAAGCTGCATTTTTTAGTCAAGGCTCTTAAGCTGTAACACTCATGCATATACAAATGCTTAAATATTTTTTGTATTCTTTAGGCTAATGAATATTCTCTTCCTGCTCTGACTCCGGGACTAGATGAAGTTAAGTCAAGTTTATCAGCTGCCTCAAATCCAGACCTTGGTACAAATGTGTCGGGACCCCAGAGTTATCCTGTAGTGACAGGTGAAAAAAATGTTTCTGAATATCTATAAATTCTGATTGTTTCCTTTATATAATCTGAACCTAAACATTCTTGCTTTACAGTAGTTTCAGACTTTTGTTCTTTTCATGTAGAAGTCTGGGAGAGGGGGTGAAGAAAGCAAATGAGTAAGGAAAAGCAACATGACAAAAGGCTAAAAGGAAACAGAACATTGATTAATAGTACATTTGCCAAAGCTGTCTGTATAGGAATAGCAGGACTGGTTATATAATCCCACAGATTTTGGCCTATTCCTTTGGTGAATGAGAACTCTATGTGGCCCTGAAAGTGTAAGGAATGCTAGCTGCTGTCTATTCAAAACTCTTGTTGGAAAATAAGAACTTTATTGAGTTGGCATTTTATTCTGCAATCAGTTTTGTCAGCATATGCACGTTAATGTTTTGGCTATGCAATTTAGTCACAGTTTCCTGTAGATGTAGTTGTATAAACACAGGGTATTAATTGCTCCAGTAGGTGACAGATTTCTTCAAGTTGCATGGTTTGGCTGTGTGCCCTGTTTACTTTTTTATTTAGTTGTTAGATGGGATATTTTGCAGACACCTTAATGGTTATGTACATCAGCTGGGTACGACAAGTCGACAACCGGTTACCTATTATATTCTCGAAAGCCGACAATGTTGAATCTGGCATTGTCGACACGAGAATAGCGAAAGTGCAAAATGTTGAACGGGGTAAACGGAAATCTCCGTAAGGGGAGATTTCCATTTACTTCAATGTAGTGCAGTCTCGGAGTTGGTATATTTAAGTAGCGGGGGTGTGGGCATTTTTTTTTACATTTATTTTTTCTGAACATTCGAAATTTTAATGGTTTAATCATTAAAGGCCGACCTTTAGTGATTCGCACCATTAAACTTTTGATGTTCTAATATAGACCCACGACAACCCTGTGTTTCTAAAGGTTAGCCAAACAGTCCACTTATGCTATGCTGACGAGGTCAGAAGAAGACTGAAACTTGTATGTCCACAGCTAGTGGGATTTAGCTTTATTGGCCTGAATTTTGTCCTTTAATATACTTAAAAAAAAGTCATGGGCATTCAGAACTGCCATATAGCTGAAACACCTGATGTCCTAAAGGGGTTAATTGCATATATCCCATTATCTTTTTTATAAGAAGTTTTAAGGAATCACACAGTGAAAACTCTAGATAGGTTAGGATTTTCTTGTAACGTTTTACTTCAAGTTGTATTAAAGGAAAACTCCACCTTAAACCTCAAAAATGTGTTTTTTTCATTGTATCTTTGTTTTCTGAGCTATTTTAATGCCTCAAAATCACTCCAAGTGATTCTTTTATGATTTTAATGTTTCCCTCAAAATGACGGATGATGGGGCCTGTTCTTTTCTCATGCCATTAAGATAGAATGGCAGGACTGTAAAGCATTATCATCTAAAGACACCTTCTGTAACAGAGCTACTTCTATGTTTCCTGACATAGCCTCATTTATGTGTCTGTCAGAGCTTATTCTATGCTATAATAGCTGTTAGCTTCTTCCAGCAAAAGAAAGTAGGTAAATAGCAGGCTTTTGTAAAGTTATTATTTTGTAGTTCTAAAAGACTTGACAGACCTTCTCCCCACACTCTCATACTGAGATGTAAAACTCTCACTGCAGCAAATGATCCTTGTTGTACATTTACAGGTGACAAGTAGTAGGACTTCAAACTAAGTCTGTCTCCTACTTCCAAATGCCTTTGTTTGGAAGTTTTTTTCTATCTCATGAATGATGCAGAATAGTTTCTTAATTATTTCTGTCATGTTCACGTTACCTTTTTTCTCTTTCATATTTATTTATACTTCTGTAACCAGGAAAGTGAACTGGTCCCAGTACCCTTTTCAGCCACAATTCAGGCTACATTGGCAAAGATAATAACAAGTAATAAATGCACTTAATGCAAAGAAAAAAAATACTGACATAAAGACATTGACAAAGGTTGCATGTGC